>NC_058385.1:83200000-83462500 GCF_018350175.1 Felis catus
CAGTGCTCATCCCTGGGGTTCCTCAACCTCACCAGCGGAAGCGCCACTTTCTGGGGACAACCCCCAAAAGCCCCTCTGAACCTCCTCATGCCACCTGGCCACTGCCTCTTCGGCCTCTGACCTCTGGTGTGTCCAATGCAGGGGCCCAGGGCAGGCCACCTCAAAATGTACCACGATGGCAAACTGATTATTATTTTTGCACCGAATGTACTTGAGAAACCCCGGTGCAAGGTCATCAGACACACCTCTGTCTCCTGAGAGCAGGAAGTAAACCTCCCACATGAAAAATGCCCTCCCTGTACTAAGAAGTAAAAAGACACCCTTATCACCAGAGATATGGGCTTCATACCTGAGAAAGCTGGAGAAATAGACCTTGTTGGTGTTTTCACTAATCCACTACCCCAGCTCACGTTGTGCTTAGAATTCCTCACTGGCAAAGCTCCCAAAGATCTTTTCTTTTTCTTTTTCCTCTTCCTCTCTCTCTCTCTTTCTCTCTTTCTTTCTATGTTTACTTATTTATTTTGAGAGTGGGAGAGAGACAGAGTGTGAGTAGGGGAGGGGCAGAGAGAGAGAGAGAGGGAGACACAGAATCCGAAGCTCCAGGCTCTGAGCTGTCAGCATAGAGCCTGACGTGGGGCCTGAACTCACCAACCGTAAGATCATGACCCGAGCCAAGAACAAGAGTCAGATGCTTAACTGACGCTTAACCAACAGAGCCACTCACGCACCCTGCAAAAGTCTGTTTTAGCCTATCAATTCCTCACAAATTTATTGTCTCTTTGCCTAAAATATATAAGAACTACTGCCTTGGTCATTTCCTGGGGTCTCAATTTCATTACTGGACCTCTGTGTGCACCAAATAAAACTTTATTTTTTCTCCTGTTAATCTATTCTGTCAATTTAATTCCTAACCCAGCTGGAAGAATCCTGGGAGGAAAGAAGGAAATTTCTGCCCCCCAGCGCCAGCATCCACACTGGTCTGACCCCTGTACGTGCCCCATCTTCCCCAGCCATGTAGGAGCACCACAGCTAGCTGTCCGGCCCCAAAGAGCACCCCAAATCTGCTAGCACACCCACCTGACCATGCCACAAAGGAATGGAATGTCCAGTTCCTGCCGATGGCTGCCAACCAGCCCTGTTTCCACCCTTGGCCCCTTGGACATCCTTTCCACAGGAGCAACATGGACCTTGAGGCATAAACCACGTTTGGTCACTTTGTGGTTTCCACTGTCCTTGAGTGGCAGCAGCCTGCCCGGCCTTTGGCCCTGCCTGCCCCATTGCTACCTCCCTGTCCCTGCCTGGCCTCCAAGGCCAATATCACATCCCTACATCCTCCCTGGTTTGTCACCAGGGCACACACCGTCCCATCATCTTCCTGACCAACCATGCCTTCTGCACTTGGCTCCCTGAGTTCCAGGCTTGGAGCAGTGCCTGCTGGGTGTGGGCCCTGGGGTGTGGGGCACCTGGGATACAGGGCACATCTGGGGGGTGCTGATGCCATATTCATGCTTCCCACAGTGGACAGAACCCAATGATCTCACAGTCATTAGCCAGAAGACCCCCAGCCCAATGCCTCCTGACAACCCTGTCTGGAAAAGACCAACGTGGCAGCCCCCATCCCTCCAGAGGCCGCCCAGCAGGGGACAGACCTTGGCCCTCCTCGTCCCCAGCAGAGGCTCTTGCCAAACGGAGACGAGAGCATTCTGGGGGCAAGGGTGGCAGCTGGTGCAGGCAGCTGCTTGCATGAGGTTCAGGCCCCACCTGGCACTTGAGGGTCTGGCCACCCACCCGCCTCACCTGCTGCTCTCTTCCTTCAGAGCCCCGAAAGCGGCCTGCCGGCTGGCCCTCCCCAAAGGCTCCTGCACCTTCTCGCCGGCGTCCAGCTCGGGCTCCAGGGAGGAGCTGGTGCTGCCCTCGTGGCTGACGCTGCTGCCCCGTCCGGGGCTGTTCTCCGCCGAGGCGCGGGGTGACTCAGTGTTCTGCTTCAGGGTCTGCAGCTTGGCCAGGGGGATGATGTCACAGTCCTGCGGCCGGTGCCACACGGTGCGCTGAGTGCTGGCGTTGTAGTAGTAGAAGCGGGAAGTGTTGGGGTCAAACAGTTCCCACCACTGGTTCTCACTGGTGCGCTTGATGCGGACGCCGGCAGGAGGGTCCCACACGCACTCGCCCGTGACCAGGTTGGCATACATGCGCTCTCGGGTGCGCGGCTCGATGATCTCCACCCACTCCAGCCTGAGAAAGAGCGAAAGGGGTGTCAGCGGGGTACGCTGGCTTCCGTGGACAAGGGGTTCCTGCAGCCTGGCTAGAGGGGGGTCCCGGCCTCAGGGCTCAAGGGGCTCCTGCAGCCTGGCCCAGGACAGGGAGGTTGGAGTGGAGAAGAGGGCTGCCTCCAACCCCAGGCCCACTGCACCTCAAGTGGTGCCCCCTGTGTCCCCAGCTACTGCACAGTCCAGCTGCTGCGTGGTCCACCCAATGGCAGGGGGCGGGGGTGGTCTGTAGACCCTCGCACCCAGTATCAGACCCCTTCTCACACCACTGGCTCCCAAATACAAGAAATCCTATCACTTATACAAGAAACCCAAGCCAAACTGACGTCCCACTCCAGATTTTCCACATGCTCACTACTGTCCAGCCCCCAGGAGCCCTCTGGGGAGTCTTGTGCCAAGCTGGCCTCGGAGGAACCTGGACACAGCCTGGCTGCTCTCAGTCCGTCCATCCGCCTGCAGCAGGAGTGGACACCCTTGTCTCTATAGTGGGCCCAGCTGGGATGTGCCTTGGTGTTCTGGAGCCATTTCCTCCAGGGGCCCCTAGGGTGCCCCCACCCACCCCAAGGATACAGCTTTCATCCTGCTTAGTTTTTTAATGCAAAAGAGGACTTGGAAAACAAGGTATGCAAACTGAAGCTATTCAGAACAAGAACATTTTATTGTTATTTTTTATTTTGGAGAGAGAGAGAGAGAGAGAGAGAGAGAGAGAGAGAGAGAGAGAAGGAGAAGAGAGAGAGAGAGAACTCAAGCAGGGGAGAGGAGCAGAGGGAGAGAGAGAATCCCAAGCAGACTTCACGTTCAGCAGAGAATCTGACACAGGGCTCAATCCCATGACCCCGAGATCATGACCTGAGTTGAAATCAAGAGTTGGACACTCAACCGACTGAGCCACCCTGGTGCCCCATGAATAAGGCAATTTTAATGCCTGTATGTGTGATATCAGGCTGTGTCTGGCTGACATCTGGCACATTTTTATTCTGCTTCCAGTTTTCACACCAATTAATAACCCTTTAAATGCCACAGACCTCTCTGCCGTGTGGAGGTTCTGTGTCTGCGAGTCTTTCCACTGCTCCAGAACCCTGTGATGGGCACAACCCTCATTACTGCTGGGGTAGTTGGAGGCCTCCAGCTGGGAGCACGGGGGGGCTCGCTCTCTCAGGACTGGACTCCCCGTACTGGGAGGAGCGTGAGCCACATAACTTACTGTGTACTCCCAGCAGCACTGAGGCTCTGTGGCCTCTTTCAGGGTCAGCAGATGCTTCCGGAAGCCAGTGGGGAGGGCCAGGTGGGTCCTGGGTCCCCATCTCAGCCAGCACCTGGGTGTGGGGTGCCCGGCACAGCACAGTGTGGAGCCAGTCTGCGAGGAAGGGATGGGGCGCCGCTGTGGGGCACACGAGGATGTCACTGCCTCAGAGGCAGGAGGCGGAGAGCTGGAGGGGGGCAGGGAGGAGGGCGGGCAGAGAGAGAAGGGAGCACGGCGGGGCCAGATGCGGGACCAGCTCGTGGGTCTCCACAGAAGGGCCAGATGGTGCGGGCGAGGTGTAAGCAGCAGGGCTCATGAGAGAAAGGGGGGCGGGGAGCAAGCGGACAGCCCTCCTGACCTGACTTCACCTCACCTGAACAGCAGAGGGAAGCCAGGAGCAGACAGGGAAGGTGGTGAGGCCATGGTGTGCGCCGTTCTGTCTCGAGAGAAGGATAAAGAGCAGCCATCTGGACGATGGAGGAGGACCCATCCGTCCTGGGGGTGCCAGGAGGTGCCAGGGGGATCGAGCCCAGACTGCTGCTCCAGGGAAAGGGGACGCCAGTAGATGGCTGGGTGAGTCTGAACCCACAGCATGGGGCCACCCCCTTCTCACGGGGCCCACAGGCTGCACCTCACCTCCAAGGGAGGCCAGTGGGGCCTCTACGACTGATCACCCCGTTTCACTTCCAAATTTTTAACTTTTTGTTTTGAAACCATCTTGGCCACGGAGGGTGCTATAACAGAGTGGGCAGCACACAAACAACAGACATTTACTTTTGCAGTCTGGATGTCTTGCAAGGTGTCTGCAGGGCCGGGTTCTGGTGATCTTCCTACTGCACACGGCACCCTTCCCTCCACGACGGACCCGCGTCTGAGTGTGCGGCTGGCTCTGTGGGTGAGTGTGAATCTGACCAGCACCCTGGTGTCCTCACCACGACAGCTGTGGACAGTCTGCACTTCTGAGGTCCCCGCTTCCTCTTCAGGTGTGTCTTGCCTATTCCTGGCCCTTGCTCTTGCCCACAAACCCTCGAATCAGCCTGTCGGCACCTCTGCTGGGTCCACCGCAGGAGGGTTAGACGTGCCTTCCACCCAAACCGTGTGCCCACTCATCCAGGTCTCCCTTAAAGGATGTGCACATCTTTCATCAGATTTATTCCTAGGCTTCATACATACACACTATTGTAAATTGCATGTTCTTTTTCTTGTCTTTTATTTTTTATTTTTAAAAATTTACATCCAAATTAGTTAGCATATAGTGCAGCATGATGTCAGGAATAGATTCCTTAATGCCCCTTACCATTTAGCCCATCCCCCCTCCCACAACCCCTCCAGTAACCCTCAGTTTCTTCTCCATATTTATGAGTCTCTTATGCTTTGTCCCCTTCCCTGTTTTTATATTATTTTTGTTTTCCTTCCCTTATGTTCCTCTGTTTTGTCTCTTAAAGTCCTCATATGAGTGAAGTCATATGGTTTTTGTCTTTCTCTAATTTCACTTAGCATAATAACCTCCCGTTCCATCCACGTAGTTGCCAAAGGCAAGATTTCATTCTTTTTGCTTGCCGAGTAATACTCCATCGTATATATGAACCCCATCTTCTTTATCCATTCATCCATCGATGGACATTTGGGTTCTTTCCATACTTTGCCTCTTGTCGATAGTGCTGCTATAAACATGGGGTGCATGTGTCCCTTCGAAACAGCACACCTGTATCCCTTGGATAAATGCCTAGTAGTGCAATTGCTGGGTCATAGGGTAGTTCTATTTTTAGTTTTTTGAGGAACCTCCAGACTGTTTTCCAGAGCGGCTGCACCAGCTTGCATTCCCACCAACAATGCAAAAGAGATCCTCTTTCTCTGCATCCTCACCAACATCTGTTGTTGCCTGAGTTGTTAATGTTAGCCATTCTGACAGGTATAAGGTGGTATCTCATTGTGGTTTTGATTTGTATTTCCCTGATGATGAGTGATGATAAGCATTTTTTCATGTGTCGGTTGGCCATCTGGATGTCTTCTTTGGAGATGTGTCTATTCATGTCTTTTGCCCATTTCTTCACTGGATTATTTGCTTTTTGGGTGTTGAGTTCGATAAGTTCTTTATAGATTTTGGATACTAACCCTTTATCTGATATGTCATTTGCAAATATCTTCTCCCATTCTGTCGGTTGCCTTTTAGTTTTGCTGATTGTTTCCTTTGCTGTGCAGAAGGTTTTTATTTTGATGAGGTCCCAGTAGTTCATTTATGCTTCTGTTTCCCTTGCCTCCAGAGACGTGTTGAGTAAGAAGTTGCTGTGAGCAAGATCAAAGAGGTTTTTGCCTGTTTTCTCTTCGAGGATTTTGGTGGCTTCCTTACATTTAGGCCTTTCATCCATTTTGAGTTTATTTTTGTGTCTGGTGTAAGAAAGTGGTCCAGATTCATTCTTCTGCATGTGCTGTCCAGTTTTCCCAGCACCACTTGCTGAAGAGACTGTCTTTATTCCATCGGATATTCTTTCCTGCTTTGCCAAAGATTAGTTGGCCATACATTTGTGGGTCCATTTCTGGGTTCTCTATTCTGTTTCATTGATCTGAGTGTCTGTTCTTGTGCCAGTACCATACTGTATTAATGACGACAGCTTTGTAGTATAGCTTGAAGTCTGGGATTGTGATGCCTCCTGCTTTGGTTTTCTTTCCGAAGATTGCTTTGGCTATTCGGGGTCTTTTCTGGTGCCATACAAATCTTAGGATTGTTTGTTCTAGCTCTGTGAAGAATGCTGGTGCTATTTTGATAGGGATTGCATTGACTATGTAGATTGCTTTGGGTAGTATTGACATTTTAACAGTATTTGTTCTTCCTATCCAGGAGCATGGAGTCTTTCTCCATTTTATTGTGTCTTCTTCAATGTCTTTCATAAGCTTTCTATAGTTTTCAGCATATGGATTTTTCACCTCTTTGCTTAGATTTATTCCTAGATACTTTATGGTTTTTGGTGCAACTGTAAATGGGATTGATTCCTTGATTTCTCTTTCAGTCGCTTCATTGTTGGTGTACAGGAGTGCAACCGATTTCTGTGCGTTGATTTTATACCCTGCCTCTTTGCTAGATTCATGGCTCAATTCTAGAAGTTTTTTGGTGGAATCTTTTGGGTTTTCCATATAGAGTGTCGTGTCATCTGTGAAGAGTGAAAGTTTGACCTCCTCCTGGGTGATCTGGATGCCTTTTATTTCTTTGTGTTGTCTGACTGCAGAGGCTAAGACTTCCAATACTATGTTGAGTAACAGTGGTGAGAGTGGACATCCCTGTCTTGTTCCTGACCTTAGGGAGAAAGCTCTCAGTTTTTCCCCCATTGAGGATGATATTAGCATTGGGTCGTTCGCATATGGCTTTTATGATCTTGAGGTATGCTCCTTCCATCCCTACTTTCTTGAGATTTTTATCAAGAAAGGATGCTGTATTTTGTCAAATGCTTTCCCTGCATCTATTGAGAGGATCATATGGTTCTTGTCCTTTTATTGATGTGATGAATCACGTTAATTGTTTTGCGGAGCACGTTCTTTTTAAAAACAAAATCGGGACATATAACATATACAGACAAATGTACAAAACACAGAGATAAGTTTAATGAGCAATTATGATTCAACACTGGTGTCGCCATCACTCACCAACAAATAAAACGAGGCAGCATCCAAGACACAGCCACATCACACCTGTTTGCCCCGAGGACACCACGATCCTGAGTTTTAAGGCAACCGTTTTCCTTGCTTTTATAGTCCAAACATCTTTGAAGATAACCCTAAACAAATTTTTTGAGGTGTGTCTATTTTTTAATCACACATTCATGCAATAAAACTATTTTTTGTGTGTCTCGTTTCTTTCACTTGCAACCCGAAACCCATTGACGCCGTCTACCTGGCTGCAGCCCGCCCAAGCGCACAGTGCACAGTGCTGCACTGCCAGAAGCTGTCACACGGTTTTGTGTGTGTGCATGTGTTTTTTTTAATGTTTTTATTTATTTTTGAGAGAGAGAGAGAGACGGAGTATGAGCAGGAGAGGGGCAGAGAGGGAAGGAGACACAGAATCTGAAGCAGGCTCCAGGCTCCGAGCTGTCAGCACAAAGCCCAACGCGGGGCTCGAACTCACGGACCATGAGATCATGACCTGAGCCGAAGTCGGACGCTTAACCGACTGAGCCACCCAGGCGCCCCTGTGTGCGTGTGTTTTTATGTTTGTCTGTCGGTTTGTTTGTTTAAGTAATCTCTATACCCAACGTGGGGCTCAAACTCACAATCCCGAGATCAAGAGTCCACTCAGGTGGACTTGAGCCAGTCAGGTATCTGGGTCACATGTTTTTAACATCTGAGTGGTTTGCCATCTGGGACTATGTTTCACAACTCTGCTGTGCACATCCTCACCCATGAGCCCTGCGCAGGGGCTGCAGAAGCCTGCAGAGGTAAGACGCTGGGTCCCAGGAGTGCACACCAACTGTCCAGAGGACCCCGACTTGCTCCCCTCTGAAGTGTGCCCAGCAATGCTGCTTGCTCCTCACCCTCACCTGCTGGTAGTGTCCAATTTTTACATTGTCAAATTTATAATTTTCTGATTGGTGATGGTGTACAGAAACACATTTTGTACATTACTTAAAAAATTTTTTGGGGGGCGCCTGGGTGGCTCAGTCGGTTAAGCGGCCGACTTCGGCTCAGGTTACGATCTCGCGGTCCGTGAGTTTGAGCCCCGCGTCAGGCTCTGTGCTGATGGCTCAGAGCCTGGAGCCTGTTTCAGATTCTGTGTCTCCCTCTCTCTGACCCTCCCCCGTTCATGCTCTGTCTCTCTCTGTCTCAAAAAAAAATTAAAAAAATTTTTTTAAAAAATTGTTTTTTAATTTATTTTGAGAGAGAGACTGCAAGTGAGGGAGGGGCAGAGAGAGTGGTGGGGAGAGAGAGAGAATCCCAAGCAGGCTCTGCACTGTCAACACGGAGCCTGATGCGGGACTCAAACTCGTGAACCATGAGATCGTGACCTGAGCCAAAATCAAGAGCCAGACGCTTAACCAACTGAGCCCCCCAGGTGCTTCTGTATATTACTTTTATAAGTAATCTTCCTCAATTTTCCTATTGACTCTAACAATTTACTATAGATTCACCTGGGAATAAACAAGGAAGAGCCCTCTTGTCATTTGTGTGTAATGTAACGGAACCGTCTTTGTAGACGATGTTAACGATTTGGCAAATAAACAGAACAAATAACTCACTATGACATATATTCAGGTGCAAGTTCACTTTCAATTAGTGAAACGCAGGATCTGGGGGACTCCTGGATCTGAAGGTTGGCATCTTTAAACAATTCTGGAAAACTCTCCGTGTCCACATTTTGAAGCAAACCTCCCAATGCTCTGCCTCCTTCTGGGCCCCACGGGGCCCTCACTCGTGTCGTGGAGCCTGCACACCCCGCTCCATCTTGCCTGCCACGCCAGAT
This sequence comes from Felis catus, assembly GCF_018350175.1. NCBI lineage: Eukaryota > Metazoa > Chordata > Mammalia > Carnivora > Felidae > Felis > Felis catus. The sequence goes on from NC_058385.1 coordinate 83,208,960, forward strand.
TGCCCCTTCAGTCCCTCTTCCTACTTCATTCGTTCTCTCTTCAGCTGTGTTAAAGCTGCTGGTCCTTCTCCAGTGTCGTTCGTTCCCCGGGGTCTTTCGTTCTCCACTCACACGTGCAAGTTCCTCACGGTTCTGGAAACTCGGCGATTCTGTAACTGATGATTCCAGTATAGGCATCTTTAATGGGCCTCTCCCTGCCAGTCTCACTCCGGATGCTCTGTTTCCCTAGATGTCTGTCCTCTGACTCTGACTTCTCTGCGCTCCCTCTCTGTGCCTGCAACAGGACTGCTCAGCACTACAGGAATAAATCTGGCCCCACAGTGTGACGTCTCCACAGGGTCCACACCTGCCCTCACCTTGCTGTCCACGGGATGCTTCAAAATGCTCAGCGTGCTTCCCAGGCCTCCCATCACCCTCCCATCCACAGACGTCCCTCAGCTGCCCCACAGAGAACCCAGAGATTAGGTGTCCCTCCTCCCCAAAGATGTCCCTTAGCTGCCTCACAGAGAGCCCAGAGTGGAGATGTCTCTCCTCTCCACAGATGTCCCTTAGCTGCCCCACAAAGAAGCCCAGGTTTAGGTGTCCCTCCTGTCCACAGACATCCCTCAGTTGCCCCACAGAGAGCCAGAGCGAGGAGGTGTCCCTTCAGTGCAGCTTGCCCTTGACACCCTACACGAGCACATGGCCTACCCCGCATCCAATCCCACGCTCCATCAACAAACTTTTCACACCCAACATACAGGCTGGTAACCCTGCCACTGACTTACAGAACCCCGAGTACCCCCTTCAGGGAATCGCTGCTTTGCTGTGGGTCACCGCACCCAACAGGGACATCTTGAGAGCCCAGCACAGGGAGGAGTCCACTGTCTTTGTAAGCTGCACCTCTCCTTCTTGCGCCTGCGGTCAAACTGGGCTGCTCTCGGGGGACGGACTCTGTGGTCTCCTGCGACCCCCACCCACCACATGTCAGTCATCCTGTGTGAGGAAGAACAGAGTGTCCTGGGGACAAAGGCTGGGAGAGAATGTCCCGGAACTGTGAGGACAGGAGGCAGGCCTGCAGGCTGTGCCGTCCAGGCTGCAGCCACCCCTCAAGGCCAGCGGCTGTGGAAGATGGGGCAGGAGTCCCCTCATCATCTCCCGGTCTGCCCCTTCCAGGACCATCCTCCACCACAACCACCGGTTTGCTGCTCACGTGAAAATCTGCTTCCCCAACTGCCCCACGGCACTGAGTGGGACTGCGCCAACCCTGCTTCTCCACGCGACATGAATGTGCCAAGTGGCCCTCTTCCCTGCCATGAGGCAGGTCTTGACCTAGCACAGAGACCCTCACCCCTGCTCCAACCGCCTTCACCTGCTTGCAGCACCCGGCTGGCTGCCAGCTGGCCATTCCCCTCAGTGTAGACACAGCAACATTCTAACCCTGTGAATTGGGTCGCTGTACCTGGGAAACCCTCGGCAGCTTGAGCCATCCCAGGGACAACATGCACTCCCAGAAAACTCACACTTCCCACTCTCGGCTTCCTGATCTGGCCAAGCTCTCCTCACAGGACAGCCGGCCACTTGTGCCTCCACCCCCAGAGCCACTTACACAGGCACCTCCTCTCAGCTACCTGGCAAATACTGGGACACCAAAGGATGGCATCCTATACTCAGAGGCACCCATGCATACGGGCCAAAGAGCATGAAAGGGACCCGCAGATGCTTCAAAGAAGACAGGCCGGCTGACCAAGGGCTATCTCCACCCAAGGCAGGAAAGGAAGTAAGGGACAGAGTGGGGGGACCCCCAAGAAGACACCTGGATGCAGAGTCCTGGAGGCCAGGGCAGGAGCTTGCTTGAGTGAAGGGCCAGGGCAGGAGGCTTGAGTCTTGCTTGAGTGAAGAGAGAAACCCTGAGAATGGCTCTCGGCAGGGCTGATATGATCTCACTCAAGCTGATTCATAGGGAACAAGGATGGAGACTTCTGGAAGGCCAGGCAGGAGCCAGCCCCAAGGTCAGGTTGGGCATGGGGCACGGACCCCCAGGCGGGTGAGAGGCTGCTGAGGGCGGGAATGGAAGGTCGGCTGCATGCTGGGCTCCCTGAGGGGAGGAAGTGCGGCACCCTTGCGCCCCCAGGCGGCCACCCCACGGTGGTCCCTGCACCCTGCCCCCTCACACAGCTGTGCTGCTCTCCTATCCCGCCTCACAGTGATGGATTTGACCAGAACAAGGTCCACAAAAGCCCCCAAAAGACTGTTCTGGCAGAAAAGCTCCCAAAGGGCTGAACTGAACATTCTAAGCCCTAAAGAAGCAAGACCAACTCTTATTTTTGCTTTAAATACACTTTCAAGTGAATCTGATGGCTATAACTCTCTCTCTAAACAAAGAATACCATCTGTTCCCTTTTTGGCACGCTCCTGTGTGTGCGTGGGTAGAACCCCACTTTTTCAGAAGAATGTTCTGGTCACCCCTGGGGTACAGCATTGAACCAAGACCCGTGGGGAGCCAGAGGGCAGAGAATGCATATAGGATGTGGATCCCTGCACAGAGTAAGGAGGAGACACAGCAGAGCTGGGGCTGGGCCGGTGCTCAGCTCCCCCACCCAGACCCCTGCCAGGCAGGCTGGGGAGAGGGAGCTTTGTGTGGCCTGGAGATAACCACCTCCTTGCTGGAGTAAGTGCTGTCTACGCCCGGCGCTCGGCCCGTGGGGCCGGCATGGTGCACGGACACGCAGTCACCAGCCATGTGACAACGAACTGTGCTCCAACTGCCCCTGTGGGCTTCCCTGCCAGAAGAGGCCCAACACCGCAGGCGACAGACTGGCAGTAGTATCTGAGGTGAGTCAGTGAAAAGGAGCGGCAAGCTGGCCTGTGGCGCCCTCAGCGTGCCGGGAGTGGTGCGCACGAAGTCGACACAGAGGGCCCTTCCAGCCTCCCCGGTTCTTACAGATACTCACTTGCAGGCAATGATGTGTTCAAGTAAGTATTTCCTGAAATAACGTAATGAGTGTCAGGTATGTGCCAGGCAACTGACCAGGTGAAAGGGACACAACAGTGACCAAGCACATTCTCTGCCCTCCAGATTCTTATGACAAGTGCCGGACCCACTCACTGGGGAAAGGAGTGTTTTCAACAAATGGGGCTGGGACAGCTGCATGTGCTGCACATGCAAGAAAAGGAAGCTGGACCCCTACCTCATACCACACACGGAAGTTAACTCAAGATGGATCAAAGACCTAAACGTAAGAGCTAAAGCTATAAATCTTGGAAGAAAACATAGGGGTAAATCTTCATGACCGTGGATTTGGCCATGGATTCTTGGACCTGACACTAAAAACATGAGCAACAAAAGAAAAATAGATAAGTTGGACTTGATCAAAATTTAAAACTTTTGTGCTACCAACAATACCATTAAGAAAGTGAAGGGGCGCCTGGGGGCTCAGTCTGTTGAGCATCTGACTTCGGCTCAGGTCATGATCTCATGGCTCGTGGGTTCGAGCCCCACGTCGAGCTCTCTGCCGATAGCTCGGAGCCTGGAGCCTGCTTCAGATTCTGTGTCTCCCTTGCTCTCTGCCCCTCCGCCACTCGTGCTCTGTCTCTGTCTCTCAAAATAAATAAATGTTAAAAAGAAACCAAAAAAAAAGAAAAGAAAAGAAAAGAAAGTGAAAAGACAGCCACGGAATGGGAAAATACATTTGCAAATCACGTATCTGATAAAGGACTTGTATCCAGAACGCATAAAGAACTCTCACAAGACAAATGCCCAATTAAAAAAATGGGCAAAAAATCTGAAGAGGCATTTCTCCAAAGAAGATAAACAAAAAGCCAACAAGCACACAAAACGGTGCTTGACATCAACAGTCAACAGAGAAGGGCAAACCCAACCACGATGAGACTCCACACCGATGAGACTGTAGAATGGCTACAGTAATTTCTTAAAACCATAACAACAAGTATTGGAGAAGATACGGAGAAACTGTGACCTTCATACCCTGCCGGTGGGAACTTAAAATGGTGCATCCACTCTGACAGAGTCTGGCAGCTCCTAGAAAGTTAAGACAAAGCTACCACATGACCCGGCATTTCTCTGACCCAAGAGCAACAGAAACCTGCACAGAAGTGTTCACACAGCGTGAGTCATAATAGAGAGAATGTGGAAACAACACAAATACCCATCACCTGACAAACGGATCAACATGGGATGCATCTACACGAGAGGATGTGCCCCGAAAACTGCTGTGACGTGGATGAACCTTGAAAACATTACTTTGAGTAAAAAAGGCCAGTCATAAAAGACCACCTGTTGTGTGATTCCATTTATTTAAACCGTCAGGAGCAGAAAAATCCATAGGGAGATGGCAGATTAGTGGTTGCCAGGGCTGGGGCGGGGTGGGGTCAGCTGCCAAAGGGGTTTCTTGGTGGGGTCGTAAAAACCCAGACAGTGGTGATGGCTGCATAACTTCTCGAACGTACTAAAAACACTGTACACTTTGAAGGGTAAGTTAATTTATGTGAACTGTGTATCATTGAAAAAAAAGGACTGCCACTTCAGGGGAGCCTAGCAGGTCGAAGCAGGGGTTGCATGGTGGGGTGCTTGCCACAGAAGGCAGTGGGGAGGAGCGGAGGCTTCCCAGGTCACAGCTGGTGCTGCCCAGACAGACAAGCACAGAGGCTGACAGGGGCGGGACTGACCTCTGGGCTCCAGTGTGAGTTGGCCACGGCCTGAGCAGGTACCAGGACATCAATAAGTGCTCAGCTCCTAGTTGCCCCCCACCAGCCCCTTGAACGCCCCCCCCCCCCACCAGGCCATCGGCCCTCCTCGGCACCAGCCCCCCTCCCATCTTGCGCACAGTGCGTGCCTGCCCACCTCAGCGCCCCGTGCTGCCCCTGCTCTGTGCCGCCTTCTGGCCCGCAAAGCCTGCCGTTGCAGGGACGTCGCCCATGTTCACATCAGCCTCTTCCACCCTTTACAGGTTGTTGGCACCCAGTAGAGATATCGCCTGTCCTCAGACCTCACATTCACACTCTGTCCCAAACTCCCATCGCCCCATCGCCGGACAACGTCCTCTTGTGTGGCTGCGGCCTTGTCATTCCACTGCTTCCTACCTGTAGCTAGTGTGGCCACAAAGACTCCACGTCCCAGAACCTGGCAGACACCAAACCCACTCTCACTGCTAAGTGAATTCATCAATGCAGACAGCACCCTAAGAGCAAAACCAGGGGATGGGCTGGAATGCCCACAACGTCCCCCAGCAAGAAGTGGCTGCGCATGCCATGCCCTCTTGTCCCCTCGCTCCACTGGCCTCGCTGCCCCGTCAGCGTCTGCCTTCCTCCTGCAGGAGGGCCAGATGATGCTGAGTCCCCCGCCCGACAGCCCTGCCTAAAGGAAAACCCCTCTGCATCGCCTGACCAAGGGCTCTGTTCAGTGTCGTGGCCCAGTTACCAAACTGGGGCCTGGGCCTGGTGGTCCCTCACAGAGGGAGCAAGGGTTGCACATGTGGAACCTCGGTTAGAGCACGAGCACCACCCGGGAAGGGGAGGGCAGCAAGCACATGGCCCTGCCCACCTCCAGGTGCTGCTCTGCACACGGTGTGCATTTCTACGTTTCAGGAAACACAAAGCTCACACCTATTGAAGAAAACTGGCAATGAAGCATACCAGAGCAAACAGCACAGGGCTCAAACCTCACAGGCCTTGTCTGCTCTGCTGACAGTGCCCTGGGCAGATACTGTTGGACCCACCACGATGTCCAACTATTCTTCCAGACCTGTAGCTTCAGCCTGAGTCTCTTTGACCATCTGTGTCCCATGAGCACAGGGAGAGGCATGCATGCCCTCCCTCACACAGTCTTCCCTTCTAGGCCTTGGTCAAGGGATGCCCCAGCAAACTGCCTTGGCAAGACCCAGGGCCCCAGAACACTTGCACGTGCTCATTCCTGAGCCTGCCCAGTGGCACTGGCATCAGCAGCTCCTTTCACACTGTCCCACAGCCACCACGGGGTGAGGCGCCAGGTCAACACAACACCACACTGAGACCAGTGTGTGAGCCTGGGCTGCTCGTCCACGACCACAGCAGCCACAGTCCTTCCCTCAGAGCCACAGCAGAGCCACACAGCTCTCGGTCCTCAGTGCGCAATCAGGCCCCACATGAAACGGAGAAGTGACTGGGCAGATGAGAATCAACTCCAAGCCCCACTCCCTGTGCCTGGCAGGACCAGCACTCTGAGCACCAAGGACATCAGGAACATTAGCACCTTGGGAAAGGACGGGACAAAGCAAAGATGACAGACAGTGCCACAGGACCGAGACACCAGCAAGAACATGGTCCTGGGCACACGTCCAGCAAGGCACTCGATCTTCACGGGTGAATGAACGAATGATGGGCCTCTGTCAGGGGCCAGAACACATCACAGCCGGCATTTCCCCCCAAATTAGCCTACGGTCTGGATACGCTGCCAATGAGAATCCCAACAGGACATCTTTTCTGGGTAGGGGACAGACTGACTATCATTTATACCAAGAGGAGGCAAAAGCATTTTGAAAAGGGCTGGAGGGGGCATATGAAGGCCCAACAGGAGGCCAAGGCAGGCTGTGTGCTCAAGTGCGCACACAGACGCATGGATGGAAAAGAAAGCCCCTCACAGATCTGTCCCCTTGGGAGACAGGTGACATTCACAACCTAGGCTAACTGTCTATACGGAAAGCAGCCCAGTTGGATTCACACGAATCCAAACCTTGAAGTGTCCAGAAGAGCCTGAAGACCTCAGTCAGGAAAGGGTTTATGAAATCAGACAGAAAAGACGGGAAGGCACAAGAAAGCCAGTGAGACAGATGACATTGGAGTTTAACATGTTTGTTCATCAAAAACCAACCAAATAACATGAAAAGTAAGTACAGAGACAAAATATTCCATGCGTGTAATCCAATCACATACCTAGAGTACAAAGGAAAGCCTACAAATCAGAAAGGTTAAGACAAATGATTCAGTAGAAAGAAAAGGATGAGAGATTATTCTCAGAGGAAGAAGACGGAGGAGACAACGCTCCCTAGGTGTCAGGTACGGATGCTGAAGCCACAGGCCAACCACCAACCACGAAGGAACTTCTGGTGGAGCTGGCACACGGCAGTGGGGCAGGGGGGATCTGGCATCTACGCTGCTTTCAGGGCCCTGAGTGCAGGGATAGCCCTTGGGACCCAGCGGCACAGGCACCATGGGAGGGAGAGCTGGCTGCTACGTGTCCTGCCTGGTGCTGACCGCGCCCTAGGAGGTACGTGAGCCGCGGGAAGTCAGCTGCGAGGAGAGTGGGCCTGAGAGGAGCAGGCACATGCGGTCTGTGGGTCAGAATGTGGCCAGGTCAGGACATACAGAACACACGCAGAGGTCAACGGAACCGGCAGAAGGGCGGAGGCAGACTTACGAAGCCAAGCACAGACATCGCGGATCGGGGCCTTTAATAAATGGTGCTGGACAACTGGACAGCATTTGGTGAATGGAAAAGGTAGGTCCATACCTCACAAAACACAAGAATGAGCTCCAAGTGGACCTGAGCTCTACACACAAGAACAAAACGATACCAGCACCATGAGAAAACTGTCTTTCCCCAGAACCTCAACAAAGGGAAAGATTTTCTAATTGTGACTAAACGTCCAGATGCACCAAAAGATTAATAGAGTATAAAGTGAAAAATATTTTGTTTTTTGGGACACATTTGATGAAAATATTAAATATTAAAAAAAATGTCTTTAATGTTTATTTATTTTTGAGACAGAGAGAGACAGAGCATGAACTAGGGAGGGTCAGAGAGAGAGGGAGACACAGAATCCGAAACAGGCTCCAGGCTCTGATCTGTCAGCACAGAGCCGGATGTGGGGCTCGAACTCACAGACCATGAGATCATGACCTGAGCTGAAGTCGGATGCCCAACCAACTGAGCCACCCAGGCGCCCCAAAAATGTTAAATATTTTAATATAAATTACAAAGGGCTCTAATCCTTCATATATGGATTTGAACAAAAAAAAAAAAACAACATAAAAATACCATAGAAAAATGGGAAAAGGAGACATTCCACTTCTCCTGGTATTAGACATAAAACCCAAGTTGAGTGGAGACCCATTGCCCCTACCCCAGGCGCCATCCAAGGGAGGCCGTGGGCAGACGGGCACAGCACACAGGACTCCACGGAGGGCATGCAGCGGCCAACACATCTATGGCCCTGTGGCCCCTCGGCTGGATGTACCTCTGACATCCAGAGGAGACATACCTCTGACAACACAAAATTACAAAGCACAGGCTTTGCACTGCAGCACCCTTGTAACTGCACAATATTGGAAGCTGCCAAGATACGCAACTCAAGACTGGCTGAACACTACGGTGGGCATGCACAGAGTGATCCAGGGATCCTCACAAACACAGGAGGTAAACCAGAAAAACCACCGGCCAGAGGCCTACACAGAGGTCTGGGAAGGAGTGGTCCTTCTCTGAATGTATGTGCTGCATAGTTTTGTCTTTTAGAACCATGTTAATGGTCTATGTGTTTACAAAACAAAATTAAAGCAACAGGAGAGAAGGGAGAAGGAAAAAACTCAATGGAAATGGAAACAAATGAACCCAACTGTATTTCAATGAGCATCACAACCACAACCAAGGGGAAAGAACTAATCCAAGGGAGAACAGGACTAGACTCTGTATTCAGTTTTTGAGCAGAGAGCACATGGGGGGTGGAGTACAAAGAAATTCTGACCTTATTTTGAGTGTTTTATATGTGTGTGTATATATACGTATACACACACACACACACACACACACACACACACACACACACACACACACATATACAGAACAGGTGAAGCAATTCCAAAATGGTTTGCAGATAGGCTATCAGATGAGCAAACGAGTACACATGCTGATGCTCTTGGGAGCAGGCGGCTGCCGAGAAGAGCAGACCCTCGGGGAAAGCGCTGGAACTGGAGGAACTGGAGTGAACTTAGCACTTTTAATGTGTGTACATAGATGCACACACACATTTTCTTGTCTGCTTAAAGGGCCAAGAAGCAAACACAGTGCCAGAGCCGCGAGTATGCCAAGCCCTCAGACTGGCCCTCCAATACCCATCTTCCTGGAAAGGAACCAGGGCTGCTCAGAGAAGCAGCCGCCTGCAGGTGGGGCGGCAGCACAAGATGTGCCTGGAGCCAGAAGGAAGGAGCATCCAAGAGGCATGGACATGTAGCAGAAGGAACCTCACCGGCCCCATCTGGGACAATGCAAGCACCAAAGTAATTAAGTGCAAGAACGAACTACAGACCCTGTAAAACAGAAAGGAATTTCTGAGTCCATACTGAGAATGAACAGAGGAATCCACGAGCAGGGACAAGGGGTGCAGAGTGCCGGCTGTCGGCCCCCCCATAGCAGGGAAGTCAGCGCTCTGCACGCATCCCAGGAAAGACTGAACTGTGTAAGAAATGAGCAGAACGCCCAAAGCAGTGAGAGGCAGGGTGGCGAGGGGAGAGTGGAGGAGCAGTAGGTGGCCGTGTGTCTGCAGAGGTGAGACCCTGGGAACGGCAGGACACGGCTGTGCGGCATCTACTAAGAAATCGGCAAACACAAACCAGCACCCCATTTGAAAGGGCATCTATTGCCTTAAAAAGTGTCGGTGTCACAAAAGGCAGGGAACCTTCCAGATTATAAAAGGCGAAGGGGCCGCACAGCAGCAGCAAGTCTGGTAGGGCGAGTGTCTCAGGAGGGAAGCACCGTGAAGGGTGACAGGAACCAGCTGCCAAAGGCTGGACCACGAGGCAGAGGAGACAGGAGACGTGCCCCACATGCCCCCCAAAAACGGCACCGCGCCAAGGGAGGGGGTGCACAGAGGCCACAGGGTGAAGGGCAAGGCGGTGCAAGTATCCAGTGCACCGTCTCTGCTCTTGCAACTTTTCTGTAAGTGTGGGATTATTTACAAATAAAGCTGAAAACGAGAAACATTAAAACGATGAACTGCCTTGGTGTGGACTGGTGCCCGGAGGGGCGCACGGAGTTGGGTCCACCGCTGGCCTGCAGGGCATCTGGGCCCCCTCCCTCTGCAGCAGGAACCCGGGGGCGGGGCTTCCAAGGGAGCACATCAAATCCCGAAGAAAGCAGGGCTCACCCCTGGCAGCAAAGCCCTGGCAGCCCGCCGGCTGCTGGTCCTTCTCTGAAAGGAAGAAAACCAGTCCTCTGATGACTCGGCCCGCACAGACGGCTTCCGCTTACCTCGTGCTCGACCCTGAAATCCGGGGCTCCTGCACGCCAGCATCATGGCTGTCACATTCATAATCCCTCGTCTGGGACATTGCAGTCTTTTCCTGAGGCCCCAGGCGGACAGAAGTCAGAGGATCATCGGGACTCTCCCTCCACTGTCAGTCAGGAAGGCACCGCCCTGTGAGAGAGCAGAAGCCTCTAAGCACATAAACTCGGAAAACATCTTTGGGTTTGGGGAACCCGAAACAGCCCAGCCCAGCCCAGCCCCTCACAGCCCAGTGCGCTGGCCAGAGTAAGGAACATCCAGGCCCGAGCGCAGTTTCTCTGCTCCCTGTGCCCGGCCCCTGAACCCCAGCCCACAGGAGGGCACCCAGGCCCCTTGCCAGCTGACCCTGGGGAAGCTGCTGCCACCTCTCAGACACAATGTCCTCGGCTTCCAACAGGGACAGCACCACCCGCCTGGGGCTGTGGTAGCGCTGTGCACAAAGCATGTGGCATGGCCCAGACAGGAAAAAGCTCACGAACAGGCAACACTCACACAGGATCACCTGATTGATGACAAAGGGTGGACTTTTCTTTTTAAAATATTTATTCATTTTTGAGAGAGAGAGGGAGGGAAGGAGGGGCAGAGAGAGAGGGGGACAGAGGATCTGAAGCAGACTCTTGTGCCAACAGCAGCAAGCCTGACGAGGGGCTTGAACTCACAAACCATGAGATCATGACTTGAGCTGAAGCTGGGTGCTCAATCGACTGAGCCACCCAAGCTCCCAAGAGTGGACTTTTAAAAAATGGTGTTGTCGTGACTAGATACACACACGGGAAAAAATGGATCCTGACCCCTATCTCATCCAATACACAAAACTCCATTCTAGACGAATTATAGTTCTAAACATTACAAGTAAAACAATAAGGTTTTTAGAAAAAAAAAATGTAGAAGTTTTTTAGTCTTATAGCAGGTTTGGGTATCTTAATCAGACATAAAAAACCACTAAGCACAAAGAAAAATTAATGAGTTGACTATAATAAAATTAAGAGCCCCTGTTTATCAACATACCATTAAGTAAAAAGACAAGCCCAGAAAGGGAAATATTTGCTACAGAGAACATGCACAACACAGGACACACGTATGCGTATCTAATCTAACTAGTCCCAGGACATATACAAAATTCCTAGGAAAAGGCAGATAATCCAACAGAAAAATGGACGAGGACTAGAACAAACACTTTAATGTTTATTTTTTTTTTTATTTTTGAGAAAAGCATGCACAGGGAAGGGTAGAGAGGGAGGGACAGACAGTCCCAAAGCAGGCTTCGAGCTGACAGCAGAGAGCCCGGGTTCAAACTCACAAACCATGAGATGAAGACTTGAATTAAGTCGGATGTTCAACTGACTGAGCCACCCAGGCACCCTTTAACAAATATGAAAAAAAAAATCCATGTGGCTAATAAACACATGGAAGTATGCTCAGCCTCATTAGTCACTAGGGAAATGCTTACGCCATCAAGAACCCAATGGCTAATTAAAATATAATGCTAATGAAAAAGCATAACCAGTACACCTACCAAAATGGCTAAAATGGGAAAGGAAACCCATCACATGCTAGCAAGGGCAAGGCAGCTCATCAGGGCTTCAAGAGATGGGTCAACCTGCTCAGGACCACAGCTGGCAGTACTTCCTAGAGCTGCACGTACACCCCGGCCCCCACCCCGCTGTAAGAGCTTCCACTTACAGCGATAAAGGCTGGCAGAGGACACATACACACACACATACACACACACACACACACACACACACACACACACACACACACACTCTCTTACCTGGACCTGCACACAATGTTCCCAGCAGCCCTGATCACAAAGGTCAAAACAAGAAACTGCCAAATGTTCATCACAGTAGAACAGACCCTCAAAGTTCCTCCAGGAGCCTACCCACAACCCAGGTGAAGCTCCCAGAGGGTGAAAGACAAAAGCCAAACACAATCAGATGCATACAGTACGATTCCCTCACATAAATACGTTCAAAATCAGGCTGAATCAGTCTCTGCTGTCAGAAGTCAGAAGCAGCCACCTCCAGGCCAGATAGTGAGGGGAGGGGCCCAAAGGGCAGTGTCATTTGACTTCCAGCTTGGCTCCACTTACGAGAGTGTTGGTTTATGAAAGCTCAAGAGTGTCCCCGCCTGTGCCCTCACGCTTTTCTGTACGTACATGTCTCAGTTTCAGTAGAAAGCCTGCAGAATGAGGAGCAAGAATATCGCTAGGGACACTGTCCCTGACCCTCCCCAGCAGAGGCTGGTCCACAGAACCCAACTATGCTATTCAAGGGGAAATAAAACAGATTCAAAGCACCAGATGGGGTACAGCTAGCCAGAAACCCAAGGGCGGGAGACTACAAGCCAATCAGACACTTTCTCCAAGGCTCAGAGGGATGGTGACAGCACAGATCAACCTGACGGTGCTTGGCTCATGAGCTGAGATCACCTGCCTAGAAGAAATGCTCCCAGCCTTCTCCTTTCTGCCATATGAATATCCATACAAATTTTACTTAAATACTTAAAACTACTCGGAATGCCATTAAAAAAAAACGAAACTCAAGTATTTCTAACTCTTTGCCCATCTGGGTGAAAACAGGTGGCCTTCCTTTATGGCTTCAACATTAAAAAAACACTGAGCAGTGTTAGTAAAATTCTGAAAAGCTAAAACATATCTACCATAACCCGAAAGCAACTCAAGTCAACCACCTGCACCTGCGTATCCCCTTTCAGTTCTTGTCCATCCTTTAAGGCTGGTCCGGAGCAGGGGGCACAGTGGTCGCTGAAGATTACCTCTGAGATGCCTGACTGGCCCTCCTTCCTCAAGTCGTCCCTGGATCAGTCCCTCCATCCAGAAAGGCTCTCCGATCCGGGACAGACACCACGTCCCACTGACTCCAAATGCTCCGGGTCTGACACCAGACAGTGATGGCCCTCCCAACTCTGTTCTTCATTCCTGAAGTTGTCTTCATTCTTCTAGCTCCTTTGCATTTCCATGTGAATTTCTTCTCATATTATCTTTGTCTGGTTTTGCTTTCAGGGTAATACTAGCCTAAGAAAATCAACTGAGAATATTCCATCCTCTCAATTTGCTGGGAGAGTTTGTGCAGAATCGCTATTATTTGTCCCTCAAACGTTTGGCGGAATACGCCAGTGGAACCATCTGGGCCTGTCCTTTTCTTTGCAGGAAGGTTTTTAATTACAATTTTAATTCGTTCAGTAGATACAGAGCTAACCAGTTCTTAAACTTCTTCTTGAGTCATGTTTAGCGGTTTTGGCCTCCCAAGAATTTGTCCATTTCATGTAAATTGTGTCAGATTTATTGGCACAAAGTTGTTATGCCATTCTTTTATTGTCCTTTTAAGATCAATATAATATGTAGTGATGCCGTCTCTTTTGTTCCTGATATTGGTAATTTATGATCTGGCTAGCCAGAAGTTTGTCAATTATACTGATCTTGAATAAGAAAAAGACAGTGTTGGGCTTCATCAATTTTTCACCTATTTTTTTTTTTTGCCTGCTTTAATTAATTTCCACTTTGATCTGAATTATTTCCTTTGCAGTCCTTTGGATTTAATTTTTTAATTTTAATTTAAAATTTTCTAGTTTAAGGTAGAAATTGAGTTTAGCGCTTTGCAACCTTTTAAAGTTTCAATGTGAGTCAGGCATTTAGTGTTATAAAGTCCCCTTTAGGGTATAGCTTTTGTGGCATCCAACAAATTTTGATTTTCATTTTCATCTAATGCAAAAACCTGCCAATTTCCCTTTTGATTTCTCCTTTGACTCATGGATTACATAGACGTACATGATTTACTTTGCCAGTAGCTGGTGATTTTCTAGATATTTTTATTGGTTCAGAAAAACTTATGATGCAGACAAATGGTCCATCTTGGTAAACAGCTCATATGCACTGGAAAGCACGGTGTTGGGTAGACTGCTCAATGAATGCCAACCGGGGCAGGTGGGCTGATGGTAGCAGCATTCATTTTCTGTCTACCTGTTTTACCAATTTCTGAGTAAAGGATACCAAGAGCTCCAACTTTATAATTGCAGAATTATCTATTTCTCTTTGCAGTTCTATCAGTTCTTTGTTAAGTTTATTTATTTTGAGAGAGAGAGAAGAGAGAGAGAGAGAGAGAGAGAGAGACAGAGACAGAGACAGAGACAGAGAGAGGAAGGAGAAAATCCCAAGCAGATTCCATACTGTCAGTGCAGAGCCCGACGCTTGGGCTTGAACTCTCAAACCGTGAGATCATGACCTGAAATGAAATCGGACGCTTAACCGAGACCCTCAGGCACTCCAGTTCTATCAGTTTTTGTTTCACGTGTTTTGTCGCTCTGCTATTAGGTACATAAAGTTTATGTTGTCCTCTTGGTGAATTAACCTCTTTCCCATCATGAAATATCTTTATCTGGTAGTTTTCTTTGCTCTGAAATCAGTATATTTGACATTATTACAGCAAATCTAGCTTTCTATTAGTGTTAGAATTGTACATCTTTTGCCTTCCTTTTACTTTTAACCTATTTGTGTCTTTACTATTTAAAGTGGGTTTATTGTAGCCAGCACATATTTGGGTACTGTCTTTTAATGCTGACAAATTCTGCCTTTTAATTGGGTGTTTAAACCATCTAGATTTGTGATTGTTGACATGGTTAGGTTGAAATCTACCATTCTGCTACTTTAATTTTTTAATTTTTATTTAATTTTTTATGGGGGGGGGGAGGCGGCGCAAAGAGAGAATCCTAAGCAGGCTCCACGCTCAGTGTGGAGCCTGATACATGGTTCAATCCCACTACCCTGAGATTATGGCCTGAGCCAAAATCAAGAGTTGGACACTCGACTGACTGAGCCACCCAGGTGCCTTCATTTTGCTAATTTAAAAAAATTTGTCTCATTTATTCTTTATTCCCCTTTTTCTTTTTGGATTAAGTATTGTATGTGATTCAATTTTATCTCCACTGCTAACTTACCAGCTGTATGTAATTCATTGTTTTACTATTTTAGTAGATGCTTTTGGGTTTATAGTGTCCATATTTAATTTATTATAGTCTGCCTTCAAGAGAAATCATACCACTTCAAGTACATGTGTCTGGCATTTCTCCTCTCCTGGACCTCGTGCCATTCTTGCCATATCTTATTCTATATATAACCACCCCCCCCCCCTTCTGCTATCATTACTTTTCCTCAAATAGTTATCTTCTAAAGAGATTTAAATAATAAGACAGTATATGTATATCTAGACATGCAGCTGCCATTTCCAGGAGTCTTCACTCTTTTGGGTAGACCTAGATTTCCACATGGGTTCATTTTCCTGTAGCCTGAAGCCTTTGGTGCCATTCCTGTAACATCTGTTGTGGTGAAGGTCTGCTGGTGATGGATTTTCAGCTTTTCTACATCTGAGATATCTTTACTCCACCTTCATTTAACAACGTGTTTACACGGGCAGAGTTCCAGGCTAGCTGCTCCCTGGCCTCTTCACCCACACTTTCCAAAGAGACATCTGCTATCACCTGCACTGTTGTTCCTCTGTATGTAGTCTTGTTTTCTGGCCGCTTTTTTATTTTCAGTTAACAAATTTTTTTTGATGTTTATTTATTTTTGAGAGAGACAGAGCACGAGTGGCAGAGAGAGAGGGAAACACAGAACTCATAGCAGGCTCTATCTAGGCTCTGCATTGTCAGCAGAGACCGACACGGCGCTCAAACCCACAAACCGTGAGATCATGACCTGAGCCAAAGTCAGACACTTAACCAACTGAGCCACCCAGGCACCCCGTTTTCTGGCTGCTTTTACGACTTTCTCTTCATCACTGATTTTGAGCAATTGGATTATCATGTGCCTTGTGTAACAGTATTTGTGTTTGTGTTTAGGGTTTGTTAAGATTGCTTAAGTTGATAGTTTTCATCAAATTTGGAAGCATTTCAGCTAATATTTATTCAGATAGTGTTTCCGCACTCTTCCTTCCCCACTGGGATCTACAATTACACAAGTGTTAGTCCTCTGCCAGATGTCCCACAGCTCAGTCCTGCTCTTTTGCTTATTTGAGAGTACTTTTCCTGTCCTTGTTTTACTTTGCATAGATCTTACTGCTTTGTCTTCAAGTTCACTGAGCTTTTCTTCTGCAGTGTGTAATCTGTTCATCCCACCCAGTATGTTTTGCATTCAGACATTTTAGTTTCAACTCTGTGAGTTTAATTTGGATCTTTTTGTGATTCAGTCTCTACTTCATCTTGTCTCTACTCAATGTATCCAGTGTTTCCTTTAGCTTTTTGAACACATGGAATATAGTTATAATAACCTTTGTATTCCTATAAATATTCTTGAGCTTTGTTTTGGGACACAGTTACTTGGAAAATGTGTGAAACCTTCAGTTCTTGCTTCTACCACTGGTTAGGGGCACCAGAGCACTGTTTATTCTATGGATAATTACCCTCCACTGAGTAGTCAACCCAGTGCCCTGTGAATTATGAAGGAAGGTTCAGTCTGCCTCATGACAAGACCCCTTTCACAGTTTTCTGAGAGCTCTGAGCATCATTCCCTCTAACTCTTCTGGGGGATTCTCCCTGCCTCTAGCAGCTTCCTCACACCCACATACTGAATGGCACTCTCCCACAGGCCTCCAAGTTCTCTCCACTTGCAGCATTCCACTCTGCTGCTCTTCCCTACACGCTTCATCACCAGACTCTAAGTTCCATCTCCTGAACTCAGGGGCTCTGCCAGACCCTGCATCCCTGCAGCACAACCTGGAAACTCTGCTCATGCAGGGAGCCAGGAAATCACTGGACTCACCTTGTTCGACTCTCATCTCACAGGAATCACTATAGTTTGTCGTCTTAGACCCACAACTTAGAAAACCAAGGTTTCATAAATATTGTCCAGCTTTTTTGAAATTGGTCAGAGAAAGACAAATATCATATGACTTCACTCATATGAGGACTTTAAGATACAAAACAGATGAACATAAGGGAACGGAAGCAAAAATAATATAAAACCAGGGAGGGGGGCAAAACTTAAGAGACTCTTAAATAAGAACAAACAGACGGTTGCTGGAGGGGTTGTAGGAGGGGGGATGGGCTAAATGGGGGCGGGGCATTAAGGAACCTACTGAAATCATTGTCGCACCATGTGCTAACTAACTTGGATGTAAATGATAAAAATTAAACAAATTATAGAAAGTAAAAAAAAATGTAACTATGTTATACATTAAATATAAATATATAAAGGGGCGCCTGGGTGGCGCAGTCGGTTAAGCGTCCGACTTCACCCAGGTCACGATCTCGCGGTCCGTGAGTTCGAGCCCCGCGTCAGGCTCTGGGCTGATGGCTCGGAGCCTGGAGCCTGTTTCCGATTCTGTGTCTCCCTCTCTCTCTGCCCCTCCCCCGTTCATGCTCTGTCTCTCTCTGTCCCCAAAAAAATAAACGTTGAAAAAAAAATAAATAAATATAAATATATATGGTCCAGCTTTTTATTAGTTCCTTGTGAGAGGGTAAATATGACCCCTGTTGCTTCATCTTGGGAACAGGAGGAAGTGCAGGTACTCTTGTTCAGCACTGCACAATTACACAAATAAAGTATGACAACTGTGATATTTAATTTCCCTTCCTCCCCAGAGGGTAAGCTCCATGAAAGCAGGGATGATATTTGCTTTGTGAA
The DNA here is from genome assembly GCF_018350175.1 of Felis catus. Lineage (NCBI taxonomy): Eukaryota > Metazoa > Chordata > Mammalia > Carnivora > Felidae > Felis > Felis catus. Next base: position 83,226,852 of record NC_058385.1, read on the forward strand.
CCACTGCATCCTTGGCACGGAGTAATCAAACATTTACTGAATAAACACATTCCATAATCACCTGGAATTTATCTTGGCATAGTGTATAACTAAGGACTTAAAATGTTTGTTCGAGGCTATGCGACGTATGGTTCCAAATATATGAGAGTCTGGAAAACACTAAACTATATTAATGGTACAAAGACTGGCTACCAGTGATTCAGGAGAGGGAGGAAGGTTGAGCAAGGGATTTTTTAAAGTGGTGAACATATTCAGTACAATTTTGCCATTGTGGATACCTGACACTATGCATTTGTCAAAACCACAGAAATTTATAGCATAAAGAGTGAACTTTAACATATGCAAGTTAAAAAAAATAATTTAGGAAGTCAAGGTTTCTCAAAATGCAATGCAGCATAGGACAAAACAATCTACCTGTATTGCAAATGTATGAAACAACCTCAAAGGAGGTGGTGGAAAGGTGCTAACCTGAATGACTTTGGAAATGAGCAAGGATATAAGACTCAACACAAAAGGAACTACATACAGGCACTGTCTCTAGTTGATAAAGTCACTTCTCAGGAGTATGGGTCTCCAACCCTGATACCACTACATGTGTACATGGGAACTGAACAATTCAGCAAAAGGATGGCAGGTTACAGGTAAGTGTGGGGAGGAGGCTAGGATGACCCCACATGGGAATCGGTTAGGGTGGAGACAAAAGTCAGAACCCGTGAGAGATGGGTTCCTCAGAACCTGGAGAGATCTCTGTGTGTATGTGTGCACACACATACACCCATACACAGGTCAGCGTGCACTCACAGATTTCCTGGTTCCATGAGCTAAGAGAGCCTAGAAGCAACAACAACAGCCCCCAGCGAGGATCATACCCAGTGCCCAGCTCTGGGCTCTGACAGCATTCTCCTTGGAGAAATGGCTGAAATCCCTGGGGCAGGAAAAAGACAAGGTGAGTTTGAAGGGTCCCACTGAGGCAGTGAGGAAGAGCTAAAACAAAGACAAAGCCCCACAGTGATGGGGTCTGTCAAAGGGACAACGAAGCCAACTGAAAGAGCTCTCAATGACCAAAGCTGGCGCCTGGTCTCAATGACCAAGGCTGGTGAGGGGGAAAGTCATATGAGATGATAATCCAAAGTATAAAATATCTGAGCCCATACTGATATAAGCGAATAACCAAATAAATAAGTGAAGTGGGGAAAACAGACATATCTCTCCTTGAAAAGAGCAGTCTGTGTAAATGCTCTGCCTCCAAGGACATGGCTCTCCAGCACGCCCTTCCTCTCAAAGCCGCACAGCGGAGCACCTGGCAGACACAACTCCACCAGGTGGGGTGCCTGTGCCGAGGCCACGCTGGCTCAGAACAAATTCCTGGGGAGCATTTCTTCACCCCTCACCTTGCTGCCTCTGCTCCACTGCCGTCCAGAGCAGAGGATGAGGTGGGCTGGGCCTGTACAACAGACTCAGTTCACCGACCAGTTTCTGTTCTAGCGCCTGGTCATGCCGTATCCATTTTTTCCAGAAACGTGATGCACCCTTCTCACTGTACACAGCCAGCCCTCCTTTACTCTCAGGAGGCCTTGGTTTGCTCGTCCCTTGCACCCTGGACATCATCTCTCCTCCGGACTCCCCACACCCATCCCGACCCACAACGGACCACCCTGCAGCCTTCTGGCTCAGGCACCTTCTCTCTGACCACTTTTCTGCTGATTTCTCCCCACACAGCATGTTCTTTCCAAGCAGCCTGTCCTCTGGAGGACCAATTCCTCCTAGGAGTGTCCGTCCCGTTTTGTCATTGCTAATGGGGCTCTCATGTTGGTAATGGATTTCGGACTTCAGTTTCCTTTCTCAGTTCTGCCAGCTCACTTCCTCTCCTGCTATGTCGTCTTTTCTTTGAGCTCTTTTTTATGTGTTTTGAATTCTGTATTTTTAGTATACAGAAAAAGTTCTATCTAAACTTTCCATCTGTTAATTCTTCTGTTTGCTTCACCCACGGTTTAATTGTGCTCATTCCCTCTTCTCTTCTCCTTCTTCAGTCTGTACATAAGGTCTGGCTCCTGATTATTGCTCATCTTGAAACAAGGAATGAGACGGTCTCAAACCGGGTGTATCATTCCAGGATGCTCTATTGCCAAGTTTTCTTACAGGCTCTGCCCTGGAAATGAGTTTCTGGTATTAGGACATCTTTCGGTTGCAAGTGACGGAAATCCAACTCAAACCGAAAGCAGACCTAACGGGGCTGTCTGGGCCAAGGCCCCACCGATGCAGGGGTCCCAGAAAGGCCTCAGGGCCACCTCCCCCCGGCGCTCTGCTCAGGCTGGCGGCACTTTCAGGCGGGCTGTCTCCGTGCGCCACAAGTTCCTGCCCTCTGGTCCAGCGAGGGTCCCCCAAAGGCTCTGGCGACTGCCGTGGCCTCGGCCCAGCTGGGGCTCACAGGGGGCCTGCCTGCACAGCCGCTTCAGGGCCGGCGACAGCCCAGCAACAGAGCTCACTCCAGCTCACCTCCGTCACCACATGCCTCCCACATCTGGTCTGTCCCACAGCCACTGCTGTGTCACGTAAATGCCGTCAGTTGTGTCCCTAAATCCTCTTTGTGCATCAGGGCTTTGGCTCTTGCCGCCCTCTCCCCGTCTCTTCCTCCTCCGGCTATGGCTCTTCCTTGGGTTCATTGTAGATTAAATCTCGTTCTCTATTTCTCATTCTTTCTGTTCATTTCAGTGAGTTTCAGGGAGGGAAGTAGAATAAACAAGTCTTTAGTCAGCCATCATCTCCAAAAGGCCTAAGTTCCATTCTCAATGCTGTTTTTAATAAGTTTTCCAAGTTCTGAACAATGAGTGCATCTCAATTTCATGTTCTGAAAGCTTGGCTCTAAGCAGGAAGCACAATGGCCCATTCTCTACACTCAGTGACCAGGACAGGCTGGCATTTCCCGCTCGCGCCTCCCGCAAGGCTCTTCTCATCGACCCCCTCCAAAGGTTTCAACCGTGACCCGACCTGCCAGTCATGGCATCAACTTGTGGGTCAGGACCAGCTTTTCAAACTTTTCTGGGAAGGATGTTGGACCACACCCCACACAGAAAGGACGCTTGTTTGGAGACACTTGGGTGCAGCACAGAGTGAATCTCTGAGGGCGCTTGGACAGCTGCCGCCCTGGGGATAGCACTTGGCCTCTGGTCGCGGGAGGCTCCATGACAGTCAGGACACCCAGACACGCTGGGCTGCACAGTCCCTGCTCCTGTGGTCCTTGCTATTCGGGGCTTCTCTCACCAACAAAACTGTACCAGGACCCCCGCGGGACCATACAGAGAGAACAAAATACGCATCACACATTCAGAATACGCATCACACATTCAGGTGCCAGAGGTCAGAAAAGAGAAGCCAGCCTGTGACCAGAACAGCCCCACGCCCGGTCCTCTTGTTCCCCAAACCCTCTACAAGCATGGCAGGACCCCACCAGGGTCTGAGAGAAATGAGGGCAGCTGTGAGAGGGTTTTGTGACAAAGGGGTGACAGCAGCTCTGGGTCCTGCGGTCACCTTTCCCAGAGCCCACAGGCTGGGGTGCCGGCCAGCCTCCAGCTGGTGGGAGACTCCACCCAATTGCCTCAGCTCCCCAACTGGCAAGTTGGGTGTATCAGCCAGAGTCTGAGGGCAGGACCAGGATGGAGGGAGACTCAGGTCTCTGCAAAGAAAGATGTAGACGACAGTTTTCTTATTACTTTTATCTCATGATTGTTTAAAAATGCTCTGATTTCAGGGGCGCCTGGGTGGCTCAGTCTGACTGAGCATCCAAAGCACCTGACTTCGGCTCGGGTCATGATCTCATGGTTCATGAGTTCGAGCCCCGCATCGGACTCTCTACTGACAGCCCAGAGCCTACTTCGGATTCTGTATCTCCCTCTCTCTCTGCCCACCCCCCGCGCATGCTGTTCTCTCAAAAATAAATAAACGTTAAAAAAAAAATTGATTTAAATGCTCTGAACTAGAATCGTGCCTTCTGCTCGCTACTGTACTAGTGCCTAGACCTCTGCATTGTGAGTCAACACTCAATAAACTAAAATAACTGGCTGGTTTCTTAACAGAAGCCTCCTTTTGAGTGAAAAAATGGCTTAAGAGTGTGGCAGGCAGAGGAGCAGAGGAACCTGGTGGGGGGGAGGGGGGAGGTGTTAAGGGAGCTTCTCCCCTGTCCCTCCCCTTGGGGGCGCCAGGGAGGCAGCAGCCAGCAGGGCAGGGCCTGGCAGCGTGCAGCCCTCAGGCCACAGACTGCGGCGCAAACAGAAGAGCCAGGAGGAAAATAAGCTCCTGCAAACACTGAGGGACAACTGGAAACACAGACAAGAGCAGCCCGCGGCCTGGCCCTCATCGCAGGGGCATGGCTGCACCTGGTCTCTGGAGCGCAGGGGGCCTCCGCCTTGCGGTGGTGGGGTCTGGAACCGTCTCCTCAGGCAGGCCGTTTCCACACCTGCCTTCATTTCATTTTTCTATTTCTACGCTCTGCTTTTGTCATCTGCACTTATTTCCAAAACAGTATTTTCAATAGAACAGAATGTTTTCATTTCTATTAGAGGCTATGGCAACGTTCCTCAGAAAGTCCTGAACCTGTCCCTCTGCAGGTCCCAGCCGCCCATGGGGCAGAGTGGCCTGCACACCTCGGGGATGGGAGGAGCAGCCAACACCCGGCCCTGCCCCTCTCCTCTGCTTGGGGGGGGGGGGGGACTTCGTAGGGACCTTCAGAAGAGCTGACTTCACAACTTCCTCATGCATTCTGGGACTGTTTTCAGGAATATGTAAAGGGAGGCTAGGAAAGGTGGCTCCTGGCCCTGGGTCAGCCTGCCGTCGAGTCCTACGTGTGAGCTCCCTGCACTCTGTCCTGAGAGATGCCCCCCTCACTTGCCACATGTCCTTTACCTTGAAAGTCAGCGCAGGCGCACCTCGGCAAGGCCCCAACCCTCCTCACAGTCAGCACAGACGGAGGGCCAGCTCTCCTCCCTACGGCAGAAGGCTGCCCCCTGCTCAGCAGGTCCCGGGGGCCAGCTGGGGCAGGTTGCGGCCCAGGTGACACGTTCCCCAGTGGGGAGGTGGCATTTGAGTGGAGAAATGGTGCCTGGCTCTCACTGAGGCTACTGCCAGGGCTGCCCCCCTCAGCCTGGACTGTTGGGTCCTGATCCTACTCAGGTGCCCCCCAGCCTCACCTCTGGAAGAGCACCAACACAGTGCGGACAAGTGAGTGTGTGTGAAGACACACGGTGATGTGGCGACAGCTGTCCTGGGATCGGTCCCAGGGAGCTGCATGCGCGTCCGCCCTCTGCAGACCCTTAGCCGTGCGGGCCTTGGCCATCTTCCCCTCCACCTCAGGAGTCAGGTCCTGCTCAGGCCTCGCCCCACAGATGAGCAGAGGGCAGCCCAGGGTCATCTGCTGGCCCAGACCTGCCCTGTGCCGATGCCTGGAGTCGTGGTGGAGCAGCTAGGACGGCTGGTGGGCAAGGGGCACGCCCAGAGCAGGTCTGGTGTTGTGGGGGAGCCCCAACTGCACTGCAGGCCTCGAGCCAGCAACCCCCACCCCCACCCCAAGGGCAGCTGCTCACTGCTCTCCGCCTCACACCGCAGGAAAGTTCCGGGCATGAGTGGGCGACAAGGTTCTTGCTTCCAACTTCCTACACGAGCCCTAGAACAGAAGACGCTCTGTGCTGGCTCCTAATGGGGGCTGTTTGGAGAAGGAGTCCCAGGAAGCTGCAATCTGCTCCTGGTGCCCAGCAACTCTCCTCACTCCAAGCTTGGGCACACCCACCCCCGCCTGGTGTCTGAGAGGCGGCCCCACACAGGCCAGAATGAGGCTCAAGGCAAGGTGGACCTACCCACTCCCTTAGGGTACATGCTCTGCTGCCCTGGATACCCCCATATCTGGCTCTGCCCTCAGCCTCTCCAGAAGCGACTTCTACATCTGTGTCCTAGGAAAGGACAGGGACCACGGCAGTGATGAGGGAGTCCCGAGACTCCCCACAGACACAGACACCATTGGCACCCTCGGGTCAGGGTGAGCAACTAGGACACTAAACAGCACCCTCCATTCACTGGTTCTCGTCTAGACAGAAAATGCCAAAGATCGGAGCCACCTCCCACCTCCCTGCCCCCGCCCACCTGGCCTGGCAAGGGCACCTTGATGGCACTAAGAACCAAGCAGGCCACCACCCTCCCGCCTGCATGGGACAGCCCCTCACACTCAGTCTGAGCTCTAGAACAAAAGCCTGCCACCTCCTGAGTGCTTCATCCTACGGCTGAAAGGCCAGCAGATATTCCCAAATGCCAAGGTTGCCAATTTCTGTGAACAGATAAACCCACGCAGCTAAACACGGCCTAGCAAAGGAGCAATTCACTCGGGGAAACTAAGCATTTTGCGAGCGGCCGCCACAAGGGGTCCGCGTCCGTGTGGTGGAAAAGTTTACACAGAACGGAGAGACGGATGAGCAGCATGAAGTTCTAAGGTCCTGAAATTACATTTCAGGAAGGGGAGTAAAGTCAAGTCCTTTTCCAACACAGAAACCATAGCAGTACTTCCCACCCACAGACACCATGAGCGTAACTGCTGAAGAGTGTTCCTGAGCAAGGAGGGCGGACCGGGGAGCAGGAGAGCACGTGGGGGACACTGACCATTGGCTAAAGTATTTTCCAAAGTGATAAAATGACATTTTCAGTCAAAACCACAACAGCTAGTATGATGGTTACGAGAGTTATTCTCAAGCCCAAAAGGAGAACAAAGGTGCTGCGTGACCACAAACTTCCTTCTTTTAATGGATTATTTCGGGGGGGGGGGGGCGGGCAGCGGACAGACAGAGAAGGGGAGAGAGAATCCCAAGCAGGCCCTGGGCTGTCAGTGCAGAGGCCCACGAGGGGCTCAAACCCACGAACCGTGAGATCATGACCCGAGCCAAGATCATGAGTCAGACGCCTAAATGACTGAGCCACCCAGACGCCCCATGAACTTCCTTATTGGGAGGACTCAGAGGGAGCATATGATAAAATGTTAATCAAACACCAGAGAAAAATAAAACAGAAAAATTTTATCAATCCCACAGAAAGCAGGATAGAAAACATCAGGAAACAGACGTAACCAGCAAATGGAAGATCTGAGCCCTGCACACCTGCAGACTGGTGCCAGCAGCCACTGGTAACAGATCCCACTGGGGTCTGCACAGGGCCCTGAGCACCGTGAGGCCTGGGAGCCACACCCTTCTGTCACGAGTGCGGTCTTCAGGGCTTCTGCTGTCTGTGAGGGAGTCTCTTCCAGTTACTCACTGGAGGTTCCAGAAAACTGCAGATAAACTTGAGAAACATTTCACCAACTCTGACTATCAGAGGCTCCTTTCTGCCCAGTCCCCGTTACAGAAGGAAAGCAACTTCCTGGAACCAGAAGGGCCAGGCTGAGCCGAGTGTGGTGCCAGTGCCCTGGAGAAGGAGCCGTGCCCCTCCTCTGACACAGGAGACCAGCCCACAGCACCCACTGGAAATATTTTGGAGTAAAGACTTCCATTTCTGTCAGAATAATGAACCAGACAGCTGGCCCAACCCTCTAAGAGAGAACAAAGAAACGATATTATGAGGGCTTTAAACAAGGTGAGTCACATGCATCCAGTTTTAAGATGCTGGTCTGACTCTTTCCATCCAACAATGGAGGAGCGTTCAGTGGTTGAAACTCTTGCTGAGGACAACTAGAAAACCAAATTAAAAAAAAAAATGGGGGGCCCCTGGGTGGTTCAGTTGGTTAAGTGTCCAACTCTTGATTTCTGCTCAGGTAATGGTCCCAGGGTCATGGGATTGAGCCCCATGTTAAGACTGTGTCTCCATCTGGGGTGCCTGGGTGGCTCAGTTGGTTGAACATCTGACTCTTGATTTTGGCTCAGGTCATGATCTCACGGCTTCATGAGTTCAAGCCCTGTGTTGGGCTCTGTGCTGGCAGCGTGGAGCCTGCTTAAGATATTCTCTCTCTCTGTCTCTGTCTCTGTCTCTCTCTCTCTCTTTCTCTCTCTGCCCCTCCCCTGCAGGAGCTCACACTCTCTCTCTTAAAAACAAAAAAAATTGTACATCTATTTGAAGGGGGTGCCTGACTCTTGATTTCAGCTCAGGTCATGATCTCATAGGGTCAAGCCCCGCATCAGGCTCTGCACTGGCAGTGAGGAGCCTGCTTGGGATTCTCTCTCCCTCTCTCTGCCCCTCTCCCACTTGTAATATCTCTGTTTCTCTCAAAATAAATAAACCTAAAAAATTTGTTTTTAAAAATAAATAAATCTATTTGAAGGCAAGGGAATGCTACAGTATAGCCAGGAGCCACAGGGCCAAGACCCGGGGAGGCCACGGGAGAAGGGAGCCTGCTCAAGAGGGCCTGGGCACTGAGCTGAGTGTCAGCGTGGCTGTGCAGCACATCCGTCACCTGTCCAGGCCACGCTGCCACGCAGCTAGGACTTACAGGGCAAGGCACGGGCTAAAGGCAACGGTGACGAATGGATTACATAGATGACAAGATTTAGAATTTCAGGAGACAGAGTGAAGAGGGGAGCTGCAGGTACCAGATCCACTCCCCACAGTTCCTGATGTCCCCACATGATGCAAGTGATGTGAAGGCTCCCAGATGGCATTAGCCATTGAAACTGTCCAAGAACTCAGAAACTGCCTCATCCTTCCTTTCCTGGAAATACTGAGATGCCATTAGAGAATGTGCAAAAAGGAGATCTAAGAACAGACCTGGGTCACCTCAAGTCTCACCTGTACTTCTGTGCACAATCCATTATGCATAGCACCTGCTAGCTCTCTGCACCTTCTTCTTTAATCAAACTATCCACACATACGGTTTACAGGACCGAGGCATGCTCTACCCCCGGTGCCCACTGTCACCCACCACACTGTCCTTCCCACACCCCAGGGATTAGCTTCCCCATTCACTACCTTGTTTTGGTAAAGAATATCTCAGTCACTTTCAGGGAAGGAAGGATGAGGCAAATTCTGAGGTCTCTGAAAGTTACAATGGGTAAAAGATAGTATACTAGAAATCATCTTCCATCAGATTTTTTGACATTGCTTCACGGACTTCTAAACTCCAGAATTGCTATTAAGAAGTCCAAAGTCATCCTGGTTCTTGATTCACGAACTGACCTGTTTCTCTCTGTCGGAAAGCCTCAAGAGTCTTCTGCTTGTCCTATTCCAGAATTTCAAGGTGATGGGTGTGATTTCATACACTGTGCTGGATGTCTGGTGGCTCCACAGCGTTTTCTTCAATGACTTTGTGGGTGACTTTCTGTCACTGATGTTTCCACTCTTCCATGCCCACAACTTTCACTACTGGCTACTGGACTCCCCAGGCAGGTAGGTCCTCTAAATGTTCTTCCCTCCTATTTTCCAGCTCTACGTTCTACATCCTGAGATCTCCAACTTCATCTTGTAACCTACCGCTGTAATCTCCCTGTTTCTGAGCCCTGCAGAGGGCAATTACGCCAGGCGATGCTTAGATTTAGAGACATGGTTACCACCTGTTAACCCTTCCTTTTCACAGCTCACTCTTTCCTTTCAAAATCATTTCCCTCCTTCTTGCAGACTATTTAACAAAGCACCTTTAACAAAGTTCTGTGGATAGTAACCTACTGTGGTTTGTTTGAGAAAACCTTCATTTCACCTTTGTTCTTAAAAGATAATCTGGCTGGACGCCTAGTCTTCTCCCAGCATCTCAGACCCCTTCCACCACCTTCTGGCTTGCCTCACTGCTGCAGAGAAGGCAGCCAGCAGCGTTGAAACCATTACTCGGATGGCCTCTCTCTTACTCCCGAGTGCACTTTACTTATTTGTTTGTTTGCTTATTTATTTTTGAGAGGGGGGGAGGTGCCAAAAGAGGGGGACAGAAGATCCAAAGCAGGCTCTGTGCTGACAGCAGAGAGCCCGATGTGGGGCTGAAACTCACCAACCGCAAGATCGTGACCTGAGTCGATGTGGGACACTCAACTGACTGAGCCACTCAGGCGCCCCTATTTATTTATTTTTCAAAGATTTTATTTTTAAGTAATCTCTACACCCACCATGGGCCTCGAACTCACAGTCCTGAGGTTGAGAGTCGCACGTTCCTCCTGCTGAGCCAGCCAGCAGTCCCACTACTGGTTACTTTTAAAATCCTCTCTTGAGGGGTGCCTGAGTGGCTCAGTTGGTTAGGCGTCCAACTTTGGTTCAGGTCATGACCTCACGTTCTGTGAGTTCGAGCCCCACATCGGACTCTGTGCTGACAGCTTGGAGCTTGGAGCCTGCCTCAGATTCTGTGTCTCCCTCTCTCTACCCCTCCCGTGCCCACACTCTGTCTCTCTCGTTCTTAAAAATAAATAAACAAAAAATATTTTTAAAAAATCCTCCCTTGGTCTTCGGTGTTTTGGAGCATCACTATGCTGTGTCTCAATAAAGACACTATTAATCCTGTTTGAAATAAACTATATTTCCATCATCACATCTTTTATCAATTCCAGAATATTTTTCAGCCAACAGTTCTTCAAATATTGCCTCTCCTCCCTTCCATTTTCCTTTTGGGGGCTGAAATCAAATGCACCTTAAACTTTTGCACTGTGTCCTCTACCTCCTCTCCATCACCTTCTCCATCCTATTTTGCATCTTTTTTTTTTTTTAAGTTTACTGGGGGGGGGGAGGGGGGGAGTATGCATGTGTACATGCACAACAGGGGAGGGGCAGAGGAGAGAGGGAGAGAGAGAATCCCAGGAAGGTTCCGTGTTGTCAGCACACAGCCTGACTCAGGGCTCAAACCCAGGAACCGTGAAATCATGACTTGAGCTGAAACCAAGAGTCAGAACACTTAACAGGGGTCTCATCCTATCCTGCATCTGACTAATTTGCTCCTTTCAGTTTGTTCACAAAGTCTCTCTTTAACTGCGTATAATCTGATAACTGTTAATTTTTTTAATTTCAAGTATTTATTTCTAGAGATTCCATTTGGTCTCTTTCAAATCTTCTGATCCTTCCAGTTTTCTGCTCATTTTCATAGTTCTGTTTTACCTCTTTAAAGTCCCCGGAGCCTCTAAATTCTGAGCTTTTTGAGGGTTCTGTAGTGCAAATAGGATTAGTTCTCAAATTTCCTCACTGCCAACATAGAATCTGGCTTTCTCATATCTGCCAAGTGAATTATGACTTATCCATCTGCTTTCAGCTTCCCAAACTTTACTGCTATTGTCTCCCTCGCACTTTACCCGACCTTCTAAGTTTGACTTTTTAGAACACCACTTTACTGTTCATTTAGCATGTATCTGGGAGAGAGTAAAATTGTACGCCTGTGTTTAATCTTCCACCCTTACCTGAAAGTCAATATGCTTTCTTTAAAGGGGAGCCTGGGGGGCTCAGTTGGTTCAGCGTCCAACTTCAGCTCAGGTCACGATCTCACAGTTCCTGAATTCGAGCTCCACGTCGGGCTCTGTGTTGACAGCTCAGAGCCTGGAGACTGTTTCAGATTCTGTGTCTCCCTCTCTCTCTCTCTCTGCCCCTCCCCTGCTCATGTCATGTCTTTCAAAAATAAAAATTTTTTAAAATTTAAAAACTACCTTCAGCATAAAAAATTGCAATTGGACCCTAGAAATAATTTTTAATGAATTTAAAATTTCATTCCCACCCTATAAATTATTTCAAACACAAAGGAAATAACTTCTTAACCTCATCATCCATTAACATTAGTCATATTAAAAATACAGGCATATGCCATGGACATCTTCCTGGTTAACATTTCTTGGTGGCACGTCTTTTGGTTCTTCATAGTTTACAAGTCCATAAATCATATTATTCCTCTAAAATATATTCCAGTTACTGGTTATAGGTATACATTTGTATTTATGTCAGAAAACCAAATCGAAAATTTCCCTAAAGCAACATGCAGAAAAAAGCTGCAAGTTGCATTTCTAGCCCAATGAGAAGTCATAATTGCACATGCATGTCTAAAAAGTATGCCACGTGTCAACTGGGCATGTGCTGCACCAGTGCTGCAGACAACAGCATCTGGGTTTTACCACAGGGAAGTAACGGCAAATGTTTCAGTTGTCTGGAAATCTAGAAACCACTTCTGACATCCTAACATCCTAACATGATAGCCTATTTCTTATAAAAAGGTGTTTTACCATTGTTTTAAAGAAACTGGTTGGTTGATATAATGAATTAATTTTCCCATTTAATATGATGGAAAAGACTTGGCTTTTTCATGCAGGATGTCTGATTTTCTTTCCTTTTTTAACGTTTATTCAATTTTGAGAGACAGAAAGAAACAGAGTGTGAGTGGAGGTGGGGGGGCACAGAGAGAGAGGGAGACACAGAATCCGAAGCAGGCTCCAGGCTCCGAGCCATCAGCACAGAGCCTGACTCGGGGCTTGAACCCACGAACCAGGAGATCATGACCTGAGCTGAAGTCAGACGCTCAACCGACTGAGCCACCCAGGCGCCCACAGAATATCTGATTTTCAAGACGGGTTACCAATGAACCCATGAAAATACTTGAAAGTGAAAAATACTTGACTACTTGTTCTTTGTAGAATACATTACAAGTGTTATGTGAAAATATTGAAAGCTATTTCTGCTAAAAGGAAGATTCAAGAAATCTATGCCCTATTTGAGGTTCCCTGATACCAAGGATTTGCTAAACTCAGACAAGTTCGAATAAGCTGCCCCTTGCTTGCTTTTCTGCCTCTGACCCTGCTCAGTTCATACACAATGTGATTCAAAGAAGGCAGTTTTCAGGGCAAAATTACAAAACAACATTTCAATACAGATTTAACAACAACAAAAAAAAGTGCTGAAGTATTGCAAGAAAGAACAGCGTTTTCTTGATAGTACCCACTGAGGCAGATAAACATTCCACAAAATATTGTTAAAAATGTAGCCAAGGGGCATCTGGGTGGCTCAGTGGGTTGAGCATCCAACTCTTGATTTCAGCTCAGGTCACGATCCCAGGCTGGTGGGACTGAACCCCATGTCAGGCTCCCCACTGAGCACGGAGCCTGCTTAAGATTCTCTCTCCCTCTGCCCCTCCCCCGCTTGCTAGCACTTGTGTGCATGCACTCTCTCTCTCTCTCTCTAAATTTTTTTTTTTTAATTTAGCCAAACTTTCCATTTCACTGTTGTCAATTTTAGCATCTCCCACTGTTTTGTTCTGGTTTTTACCTCATCAGGCTTTGGCGCATAGGACAGATGGTGTGCTGACATCATTTTTCATCTATATTGGCATTACTCTAGTTCTTTCTTATTTACTAAAGTAAAATTCACATTTAACTCCATTTTTTAAATCTCAGTAATCTTTGTATTCACGCTAGTAAGTACAAAAATGCAAAACACAATTCTTTTAATAACATATTAACCAGGCAAGCCTTGGAGATACTGAGGGTTATTACTGACCACCAACCACAACAAAGTGACTACTGCAATGAAGTGAGTCAAATGAATTGTTTTGTTTCCCTGCACATATAAACATATTTACACTACACTGTCATCTATTAAGTATGCAACAGTATTACGCCTGAAGAAACACTGCACAGATCTTAATTTAAAAAATACCTCATTGCTGGGGAACCTGGGTGGCTCAGCCAGTTGAGCATCCAATCTCAGCTCAGGTCACGATCTCATGGTTTGTGAGTTCAACCCCTGTGTCGGGCTCTGTGCTGTCAGTGCAGAGTCTGCTTCAGATCCTCTGACGCCCTCTCCCTGCCCCTCCCCCACTCTTGCTCTCTCTCTCCACCTCTCTCTCTCTCAAAAATAAATACACATTAAACATATTCTAAAAAATACTTCATTGCTAAAAAAATGCTAACCACAATCTGAGGTTTCAGTGAGTTGTAATCACTGATCACAGATCATTGTAACAAGTATAATAACGGAGAAGTTTCCAATACTGTGAGTATTAACAAAATGTGACCAGAGACATGAAGTGAGCAAATGCTAATGGAAAAATGATACTGATAGATTTGCTTGATGCAAAGTCGCTATAAACTTTCAATTTATAAAAAATATAATATCTGCAAAGTGCAAAAAGTCAAAGCACGATAAAACAAATTGTGCCCACATATGTGGTTTTGGAGACCCCCTTCTTCACCAGCTCAGAAGCTGGTTCCCCATTAGTGTGGGCATCTCAAGAGACTTCTAGGTTGGGGTCATTTGTCTTTGGGGTCTCCTTGGGCATCAGCCCTCACAGAGGTGATCTGGGATGTGGTACCTGAGAGGTCCCTGGCCACAGGGTCACAGGTAGAAAGGCCATGCCGCTTTCAGTTCCTGGGGCCAACCTGTGAGCACCAGTTCCCGGGCCCTCCAGGCAGCAGAAACAAGAGAGGTGCCAATGAGCACATCAAAAGCACCTTCCAGCAAGAAACCCCTTCCAGGAGGAAACACCATGTGGCCTCCAGGCTTGCCTGGCGCTCACAGGAGCAAACCTCGGCCTGTGCAGACACCCATTTGGCCCCTCTACCTGCAGCACAGGCACAGCCAGCTGTCCCTACTGACATCTGCCATGCACACATGGGCACATTGCCTGACCTCACTGCTGCCTACCCATCAGTGCCCAACCCCACATCACTCAACTTCCCCTCAAACACGGCCTTTGTTTGCTCCTCCAAAAGCAGGTTTGGGAGGGGTTATTTAGGAAGCGAACCCAAGAACCAAGCTCCTGCTGTCTGTATGGGGACCCAACAGTGTCCCCCAAGGCAGGGAGCTGGCTGTGCCCAGGGTGTGCAGGGGAGCAGAGGCCCGAGGATACCACCGGCCACAGCTGCGGTCTGCGACCTGGAGGGGCATAGGCACAGGCCCCCACGTGTCACTGTGATGCCTGTGGCCACCCAACACCCTTGCCCTCTCTAGTACGTGTGTGTGTCTTCCACACAGCCAAGCAGCTCTCCAATCCTTGCAGACACTGACCAGTGTGCCCCACAAATGTGACTCAATTCTGACTCCATCAACCTGGGGTCAGCTTCAGCTCCCCCAGATTAAGGGCTCCGTCCCACAAGACTGCCCCCACTTCAGATGTCAGTTACAAGTCCAGGTTGTCGCTGGCGCTTCTGACCAACTGGCTGTAAACCGGAGATTCCCACACCCCCCTTCTCAGGTCCCATTAATTTGCTAGAGTAGCTCACAGAACACAGGAAATGAGTTTACTCACTAGATTACCAGTTTACTACAAAGGATATGAAAGGGTATGAATCAACAGCCAGATTAATAAGAGATCCATAAAGCAAGGTCCCAAACAAAGGAGTTTCTGTCCCCATGGTCTGCGGTGTGCCACCCTCCCGGCACACAGATGCATCCTGGCTCACCAACTCAGAAGCTCTCCAAAACCTGTCCTTTGGTGTTTTAATGAGGCATCATTAGTAGGCATGACCAATGAAGTCACGGGCCGCTGGCCACTGCACTCCATCTCCGGCCGCTCCCCACCCCCCTGAGGTCAGGGGGGTGGGGATGAAGGTTCCAACTTCCTAATCCCATGGATGGTTCCCTGACCACGATCTTTAGAGGCTCTCCAAAAGTCACCTCCTTAATGCGAGACACCCACTTCACCTTGATGGCTCTGAGGACAAAAGACCAAATATGAAACAAAAGATGCTTCCTCTTCTCTAATTGCTCAGGTGGGTTTTAGGGGCTGTGAGTCAGAACCTCACGGAGACCAAAACTTCTTTAGTTACAAATCACAGTATCAGCCCTGGGTCCCTCAGCACGTTCACACACAAGCCCAACCCTACAGGGACTGAACTCCCTCAGCACCACCAGTGCAGTGCCGTCTCGAGCTGCCAAATCTGTGGTAACTCGTCACAGCAGCAACAGAAATCTAGGGAGCACTCCCTCCTCCTAGGGAAGCTTTGTGTTCTCATTCCTGGTTTCTACTACGTGCTCTCCCTCTCCCCTTCAGATTTCAGTCAGGCCCTAATTTCCCCATATTAACAATCGCAACTCGGAGACCCTTCCCCTTTGTTCTGGTCGCCGTGCGGTCTCCACCTCCTCACTTCCTGTGATCCCAAAAACCTGAACTGTGTCCCCACCACTCTGTGGGTGCCATGACTTCCAAGCCAATGACTGGCACTAAATACTGCTGAAGGCCCAAGACCTCTTAGACAGGATGCTTAAAGCACACGTGACAGAAGAGAAAACTGGAAGAACAGACTTTGTCAAAATTCAAACCTGTGCTTCAAGTGACATCATTAAGAAAATGAAAAGACGAGCCACAGACAGAAAAAAAAAAATCTGCAAATCATATATCTGGTAAAGAACTTGTAGCCACAATGTAGGGAAAAAACTCAATAACAAGAAGAAAACAACCCAATTAAAAATCAGGCAGGGGCACCTGGGAGGCTGAGTCGGTTAAGCATCCGAATTCAGCTCAGGTCATGATCTCACAGTTCGTGAGTTCAAGTCCCACATTGGGCTCCGTACTGACAGCGTGGAGCCAGGAGCCTGCTTCCGATTCTGTGTCTCCCTCTCTCTGTGTTCCTCCCCCACTCGCAGTCTGTCTCTCTCTCAAAAATAAATAAAGATTACCAAAAAATTTAAAAATTAAAAAAAAAAAAAGAGGGGCACATGCCTGGGTGGCTCAGTCAGTTTAAGCGTCTGACTTCAGCTCAGGTCATGATCTCACAGTTCATGGGTTCGAGCCCCGCGTCGGGCTCTGTGCTGACAGCTCTGAGCCTGGAGCCTGCTTCAGATCCTGTGTCTCCCTCTCTCTCTGCCCCTACCCTGGTCGTGCTCTGTCTCTCTGTCTCTCTGTCTCTCTCTCTCTCAAAAAAAAAAAAAAAAAAAAAAAAAAAAACATTAAATTTTTTTTTCTTAAATCAGGCAGAGAATGCAAATAGACATTTCTTCAAAGAAGATACACGGATGGCCAGAAAGCAAATGGAAAGATGCTCGTCATCAATGTCATCGGGGAAATGCAAATGAAAACCACAGTGAGATGCCACTTCACACCCACGAGGATGGGCACTACCGAGAAGATGAACAATGACAAGTGTCGAGGATGTGGAGAAATGGGGGCTCCCGTTCATAGCTGGTAGGCATGCAAAGCAATATAGCCTCCTTAGAAAACAATTTGGCGGTTTCTTAAAAAGTTAAAACATAAATTTACCAAACAACCTAGCAATTGCAGTCTGAGGACTCTACCCAAGAGAAATGAAAACAGGCGTTCACATGAAGCCCTGTGTGGGGGCATTCACGGCAGCACAACCCCTAAGAGCCATAGCCTGAAAAACACAGAGAACGGACAACCAGATCGTGGATATCCACACAGCAGGATGCTCGGGCAGTAAAAGTAACCCATTAGCAAGAAAGTCACACACGGGGCACCTAGGTGGCTCAGTCGGTTAAGCGTCAGACTCTTGGTCTTGGCTCAGGTCATGGTCTCGAGGTTCGTGGGATAACGCCCCGCGTGGGGCTCTGCACTGTCAGTGGGGAGCCTGCTTAGGATTCTGTCTCCCTCTCTCTGCCCCTCCCCCAACTTGCACTTGTGTGTGCTCTCTCTCAAAATAAACAAACATTTAAAAGCATTATCCTTCCTTTCTTAAAAAAAATAAAGTCACATACTAAGATATGTGTATTGTGATTCCACCTATACCAGATGTCCAGAACAAATGAAGTCTGCAGAGACAGAGAGCAGGTGAGTTGCCACCTGGCTGGTGGTGGGAACAAAGGCCAACTGAAATGAGCTCACAGAATCTCTTTGGGGTCATGCAGATGCTCTAAAATTGGATATGGTGATGGCTGCACAACTCTGTAAACGTACTAAAACCAGTGAATTGTATTCTTAAAACAGGTGAATTCTGTGTTATGTAAACTATACCTTAATAAAGCAGTTAAAACATTATAGGGTGAATGCTGGCTCTCGGCAGCCTCCCCCCCGCTTTCACCACACATTTTGGGGCTCCGTATCATTCAGCGCCAGTATCTGAGGCCTTCTCTCCCTACGAGCAGCCTGAGGAGGGGTCAACTGTGCCAAGCACGCCCCATATGAGACCTGGCTTTTCTCTGAGCGCCACCTGCCTGCTCAGCCCTCTGCCAGCAGCTCCGCCCTACACCTGCCCCTCTCTGCACCCAGGCCAAATCTGAGATAACCTAGACCCTCCTCACAACTCAACGCAGTGTCATCGGACTCTGTCCCTTGTGGGTCCCCTGTCATAGGCTGCCACACCTCGCCCAGGGAACCAAAACAGGCCCTGGGTACAGTATGTCCTCTAAGCCTCCTCCACGAAGGGTCCGCTGTAGCCCCGCTTCTCCAACAACGAAGCAGAGGCAAACTCCAGCCGGCCGTCACTCTGCTCAGCATCAGACTGCAGCCGCCCCACACTGCAGATGCCCGTGTCCTGCAACCAGAAAACAGCACGGTAGAATGCACATGGGGGGGCAGCCGCCCTGGAAGCTGAGGGACACCACTTCCGTTCAGGCTTGAGAAAGGTCGGTCCAGGGTTAGGGACCCGGGCTGGAAACTCTCCTCAGTGGGCACACTCTTCAGTGCCTCTGTCTCTGTGTCTGCACTGCAAGAGTCCCCAGGCACGGTAGACCTCAGGACCTTTACCCATGCTGTTCCTCCTACACACAACAGTGGCGCATGATCAGGGCACGGCGGCACTTCTTTAGAGAGTCCTCCCAGGAAATACACGTCCTGGCTTCCCAGGAGTCACAGCCACTGCAGATGCACATTCCCAGGACCAGGCGTGCCCAGAACACCCCAGCACCCCTGGCCAGGATGGCAGTGTTCATCTGTTTCCCTCTTGACAGGGAACAGTTTGGAAGCCTTTGTGCTGATCCTTCCAAAAATGTGAAAATTATGCATCCGTATGGTAGGGAAGGGAAGCAGTCTGTCCATATGTTAAATTTCATAGTCACCATGCTGAAGGTGGCAGTGTGCCAAACACTATCACCTGTCCTCACTTTCACTGTTACAGACCCCCGGGGATGCTCCCCCCGCCCCCTGCCCAGTGCCACCATGCACATGAGCTCCCTGCTCAACGTTCCCACTGGACCTAGCATGTTGCCTCTCCGCAGCCCACAGACGCCCACCCGCTAGCCTGCAGCTGCCTGTGCACTAAGTATGTGAGAATGGAGGGAGGCATTCCACGTAAAACAAAATAGCAACATGGAAACAACTTTAAATTTGCCAGGTTAGGAACTTCAGTGGATGAGGGGAAAGAATGACACCTCGAAGACTACGAAAACTTAAATGAACCAGAGGACATTAGTGAAATTCATGCAGAATGCACAAAAACCAGAGGGAAGCTCTGTGCCCTCCAGAGAGGACACACAGGCAGCTGCCACATACCCAAGGGGACTCCAAGAGAAGATGCAGCCAAAGCAGTGCTGGCTGGTAGTTTTCCAAAGCAAAGCAGGATAAACACGCACAAATCCACCTCTAGCCTCACTACTGCGAAGAACCAAATACCCTGCAAGCTACCACAGAGAAAAGAAAGACTTGTGGTCTGACACATGCTGGAGGATTCCTGGACACCAGCCCTTGACCACAGCTGGCCTTACCAACCGTGTCCTAGTGTATGGGACGAGGAAGAAGAGACACTGTGACCACTGAGGCAGGCTGCAAAAGGCACCATGGTTCCACCACACACTCTTGAGATACGGACTTTGGTTGCCGAGTAAGACGCCCAGCCACCAAGGTGCCATGCCATGCTGGAGAGCCACAGGGGATGGCCAGCACCAGCGGCCTCTCCAGCCCAGCTCCAGGTACAAGGAAGATGGCCCAGCCCCAGGTGACAATACACGATTGTTATAGGCCCTTAAGTTGTGGGGTGATTTGTTATAATTGGAGACAATCTACCAAGAAACACCAAAGTCGTATCAGATTTTGGCACTCACAGACCCTCAGTGTAAAAACTACTAAAGGATTCATTTTGGAAAGAAAACAGGCTGGAGGGAAACAATGCCAAGCAGGGAAAATATGAGACAAATTCAATTACTGCCTGTTTAAAAAGCTTTTTTATACTAAAAGCTGGAACAAGTCTCACTCGACAATAATAAAGACTACCCAGGAGGGGCAGTTAGTGAATGGCCAACGTGGACTGGAAAATAAATGTAGAATATGTACATAAAAGAACAATTCGCAATCCTGGCTGCATATTTAAAATCACCTGTGAACTTCAAAAAAATTCATTTTTAAGCGTAGCTGGTGGCAAAGTCCAGTACATTTTTTAAAGTCCTTAAGGTGGTTTTCATGTACAGCCAGAATCAAAAATCACTGATAAACAAAATAGAAATTAAGGCTGAAGTGCTAATAGGAAACTACAGAAACGAGAAATAGTAACTTACAAACACAAAGCACCAGGCCTGCCGCCTAACTGTGCGGTAAAAGTCGCTGAAACGGGGAAAAAGAGCCTCCATCCCTAAGGAAGCACAGCCCCCCACGCTGTGTTCTCCCAACATGCAAAATCCCCACAGGGTGACATCACCAATACTGATCATTAGAGACTCTAAAAACATGGACACTTAACCTCCACATCTGCACTTAATCTGCAAAGACCTCGTGTGCAGAAAAGCAACCTAAAAAATCTAAGGGACGGCCTTGTGTTCAGTGGAGCCAGAGTCACGGCTGGACTGGCCTCGTCCTCCTGCTCCAGCAACGAGACGTACACCAGATGTCTGAAAGCACTCTTGTCAGATGCTAGGCAACAGGCAGCATAGGACCGTGGCTGCTAGGAAAGGGAAACAAAGGGGTGAGCCCTGCCGTCCCCCCACTTCTGTCTTGAGCCATTTCGAGACCATGGGGGCAAGGACAGGGTCCCAAGCATGCAATTCACTGAGCCAAGAGTCACTGGAAGCAAATGACCGCACCTTCAACTCTGTGAGGAGGAAAGGCAGTGAACTTGTAGAGAGCAGAAGCAGCACAGAGAAAACAAACAGGTTATCAAGCAGCCTAGCATCATTGAACTCCCCCTGAACAGAAGAGGAAAAAAACTGTAACAATTAGGCATAACAAATAAGCCAACAATGGCAACAAGCGTATACAAAACTTGTGTAGCTGACAGGAAAGAATAAAGGAAAAGAAGGAAAAAAAAACCAGACTGGGGGGTGGGGGTGGCTCAGTCAGTTAAGCATTCAGCTCTTGGTTTTGGCTCAGGTTATCATCTCATGGTTCGTAGGTTTGAGCCCTGTGTTGGGCTCTGTGCTGATAGTGCGGAGTCTGCTTGGGATTCTCTCTCTCCTCCTCTCTCTCTGTCCCTCCCCTTCTTTCTCTCTCTCAAAATAAATAAATAATAAATAAACTTAAAAAAAATGGGACAAACAGAAAGCAAACCATACTGATAATTACATTAGTGCAAATGGTCTTAAAACTCCAATTAGAAGGCAAAAGATTACCAGACTGTATGAAAAAAAGCAAGACATGCTATTAAAGGAGGCCATTGTAAGTGCAATGATACAGATAGTGTAAAAGTTAAAAAAAAAGACACACCATGCAAACACCAATCATAAGAAAGCTGGAAGCCAAGGGGCTCCTGGGTGGCTCAGTCAGTTAAGCATCCAACTTCAGCTCCGGTCATGGTTTTGTGGTTCATGGGTTTGGGCATCGGGCTCTGTGCTGACAGCTCGGAGCCTGGACCTGCTTCAGATGCTGTGTCTCCCTCTCTCTCTGCCCCTTCCCAGCCTGTGCTCTGTCTCTCCCTCAAAAATAAATAAACATTAAAAAAAAAACAGCAAAAATTTAAAAAGAAAGCTGAAAGCCTATATATTATCACATAAAGCAGATTTCCAGAAGAGAAATACTATCAGGAACAAAGAGGGTCAATTCATTAAGAATGCATAACAACCCTGGGGCGCCTGGGTGGCTCAGTCAGTTAAACCTCCGACTTCTTCGGCTCAGGTCATGATCTCACAGTTTGTGACTTCAAGCCCCACATCCGGTTCTGTGCTGACAGCTTGGAGCCTGGAGCCTGCTTTGGATTCTGTGTCTCCCTCTCTCTCTGCCCCTCCCCCACTTGCAGTCTGTCTCTCTCAAAAATAAATAAACATTAAAAAAAAAAAAGAATGCATGACAATCCTCATTGTGTATGCATCATGACAGAGCTTCAAAACACATGAGCAAAAAAAAAAGTACAGACCTGAAAGAGTAAGAGACAAACTCAAAAATTTAGTCTAAGTACACATATGAGTCCTATTAACCCACTTACCTTATCAATCCACTTACACTTACACTTGGTATGAAATCATACCAACTATGTTCTCTAAATACAACATAATTATATTAGAAATCAATAACAGAAAGATAGGTGGAATATTTCCAAATATCCACTTAAATAACATACTTCTACATAACACATGGGCCAAGAAGAAAGGACATAGGAAATTAGTATATTAAACTGAAGGAAAATGAAAATGCAAAAAAAAATAAAAATTTGCTGCATGCAGCTAAAGCAGTGCTTACAAGAAAATGCACAGCATTAAATACTTAATTTGGATCTTCAACAAACAATGTGGTTATGTTCCCATAAGCCCATCATAAGTTGAAAATGTTGTAAGTGACAAACATTTAATACACCTAACCTACTGAACATCATAGCTTAGCCTAGCCTAAGCTAAATGTGCTCAGAACACTTATATAAGCCTATAGTTAGGCAAAATCATCTAACACAAAGCCTATTTTATAATAAAGTGTTGAATATCTCATTTAATTGATTGAATATGCACTGAAAGTGAAAAACAGAATGGTTGTCGGTGATCACAACCATCACCCTGTCGGTGAATCACCCTTGTGATTGTGTGGTTGGCTGTGGCTCACTGCCCCTACTCAGCATCACGAGAGTACTGTACTACATATTGCTAGGCCAGGAAAAGATCAAAATTCAAGATTTGAAAAACAGTTTCTACTGAATAGGTATCACTTTCACACCACTGTAAAGCTGAAAGATCATAGGTCAAACCATCATAAGTTGGGGACTGTCTGAAGTAGGGGGAAAAAAAGTACTAAAATCATTATCTCAGCTTCTACATTAAACACCAGAAAAAAAGAACAAAATAGGGGCACCTGGGTGGCTCAGCTGGTTGAGCGCCCAACTTTGGCTCAGGTCATGATCTGGCAGTTCGTGAGTTCAAGCCCCGCATCAGGCTCTGGTGCTGACAGCTCACAGCCTGGAGCCTGCTTCAGATTCTGTGTCCCCCTCTCTCTCCACCCCACCCCTGCTTGTGCTCTCTCTCTGTCTTTCAAAAATGAATAAACATAAAAAAATTTTTTTAATAAAAAAAGAAAAAAGAACAAAATATCAAAAGGTGCGCAAAATATCAAAGTAAGCAGAAGAAAATAAAGAGCAGAAGTTAATGAGACAAAAAAATAGAAAAATAGAGGAAATCTATTAATCCCAAAGCCAGGGACTTTTGAAAAAATCCATGAAGTGGACAAACCTCTAGGAAAATTGATCAGAAAGAGAGAAAGAAAGAGAAAGAAAGAGAAAGAGAGAGAAAGGGGACACAAAGTAACAAAAATACCAGGAATTAAAAAAAAAGGGGACATTACTATAGATCCTACAGATATTAAAAGGATAATAATGGAATATTATTAGCAACTTTATACTATTAGAGTTGACAAATTAGATGAAAAGGAAGGATAAATTCCTGGAACACCATAAAATACCAAAGATCACTTATAAAGGTAGATAACTTGAATAGCCAATGTATCTATTAAAGAAACAATTTATAGGGGCGCCTGGGTGGTTCAGCTGGTTGGGTGTCCGACTTCGGCTCAGGTCATGATCTCGAGATTTGTGAGTTCAAGCCCCACATCGGGCTCTGTGCTGACAGCTCAGAGCCTGGAGCCTGCTTCAGATTCTGGGTCTCCCTCTCTCTCTGCCCCTCCCCTGCTCATGCTCTGTCTCTCTCTGTCTCAAATATAAACATTTAAAAAAAAAATTTAAGAAACAGAATTTATAGTAAAAACCTTCCTACAAAGAAACCTCCAGGCCAAGATGGTATTAGTGGTGAAATCTACCAAACAATCAAGAAAAAACATTTCTGTACAAATTCCTCCACTACTTCTACTTTCTAGAAGCATTTCTAAACTCATTTTATGAAGCCAATATTATACTGCTATCAAAACCAAAGATATTACACACACATACACACACACACACACACTAGTGAAAGGCTGAATGCTTTCCCCCTATGATCAATAACGAGAAAAGGACATCTACTCTCAGCACTTCTGTATGACATTTTACTGGACGTCCTAGGCAGTGCAATAGGCAAGAAAAAGAAATAAAAGATACTCAGATTGGAAAAGAAGAAATAAAACTACCATTATTCATAGACAAAATGATTGCACATATTAAAAAACATATTAATGCTTAGTATTATTGATAAATTTTAATATTTAATAAATATTAGGGATAAATTTGGCAAAAGATACACAGAGTACTACAAAGTACTAATGAAAGAAATTTAAATGGATCTCCACTTATGGAGAGGTATACTAGGTTCATGAAGTAGAAGGTTCAATCTATCTAATCCCATGCAATTTCCTCTCCCCACAGGTGTTGGATCTCAAAAGCACTCCCCAGTAAACTTCCTGCAAATCTCCATCCCAAAGTCAGTTTCTCAGGGAACGCAACATGGACAGACTAAAAAAGAAAAAGTTAACAGCTGACTCTTGAACAGTGTGGGGTCAGGGGTGCCAACCTCCACATACTTGAAAATCTGCATGTAACTCCTAACTATTGACCGGAAGATTTACCAGTAACATAAACAGCTGGTTATCACATATGTTGTATGTTATATGTATACTCCATACTCTTGTAATAAAGTAAGCTAGAGAAAATGTATTAAAATCATAAGAAAGAAAAAAAAGAAAATCTTAAGGAAGAGAAAACACATTTACAGTATCATACTATATCCAAAAAACCTGCATGTAAGTGGACCCACGTAGTTCACACCCAGGTTGCCCAAGGGTCAAATTTATAAATTTGTAAAGGAAAGGAGACAAAAGTATGTGATATAATAATTACAGCCAGAAGGCAGATGTCTAGATAACTAGCAATATGCCAACGCAGACAGTTACAGTATAATGAACATAAGTAGATTAACACAGTGAAGGCTGGAGGAAAACCACCAGATTAACTCCCTACATGTGCTTCAAAGCTGCACATGTGAAGAGTGCTCTCGTTATACAGTAGATAAAATCATATATAAAATTGCTGTTTTTTAACAGTTTTTCTAACTTACAAAAATTGCAATTTCACATGGTTCAACTTTGTATTGTATTTCCACTGAGTCTTACCTCAATCACAACAAAATATCCTTCAGGCTAGTAAATGCCCCCTTTGTGAAAAAATTTTTTAAGTTTTCTTATTTATTTTGTGAGAGAGAGAAAGCAGAGAGAGGGAGGGGGAGGGAGGATCCTGAGCAGGCTCCACACTGTCAGCACAGAGCCCGATGTGGGGCTTGAACCCACAAACCATGAGATCATGACCTGAGCCAAACCCAAGAGTCTGGTGCGTAACCATCTAAGACATCCAGGCGCCCCTGAATGCTCCATTTTCAGTCACCACTAGCCCTAGAATAATCTAAGTATGGAGACACAAGAGTTATCACCAAGTCAAGTTCAAAGTTCAAGAGTCTAAAAAATGTAAGACATTCTGTAGAATATTTCATGGGGTCTAAACCAAGAGACAAGAGAATTCCAAACAATCTTCCGAGGAATCCTCTGGCTTTGGCTCATCCTCTGGTTTCAGTGCTCCCCATGTTGACAGCTATACCTCACAACCATACTCCCTCCCTGGAGGTTTCCCAAGCACTGAGCCAGCCTGCTTCTCTCCCCCACCTTCCCTAGCTGCCTCACGCACATCCGCTTGTCCACGCCCCTCCAACTGCGGGACCTCCCTCCAGCCCCCCCCCCCCCCCCCCCGCAACCCCGCCCGCTGTCAATCAAGGCTCTTTTTTCCCTCTACACCCTATCCTTTAAACTGCTGGTTCTTTTCCCAGTTTCCACTATAATCTCTCTGTAGCTAAGTCCAGAATCTCTGCCCTGACCACGTCTCTCCCAAATGCTGGGGGAACCTGCCCTGAATGGTGCTCCCAATGGAACTCTCCTCCTCAGATCTCTTTCCTAACCACGGCACGCGCTTGCACTGCGCTGCATACCTGCTTCAGTTTGTGACAGCATACTGGTCTGCCCCCTGGCTCAAGGGTGTGTGATGCTCCCTTGCCTCTCCCCCAGCATCATGTCCCCACCACTGCCTATCCGGTCCGCGGTTCTCAACATTTGCCACCAGTCACCTATTCCCGCGTCTCACGGCCTCACGCACACACTCGGGACAGAATCCCCTCTCTCTGGGTAAATACAGAAGACTCACTTGCTTTCAGCCTTCCCTCCCCCAATCCATCTCACCTCCACTGCCACACCGAAGAATCTCCCAAAAGGCCAGCCAACATCACCTCAAATGGTGCCCCCAAAATAAAGGACACTCCTTACACTAACATCTTCTGGGGATGGCGCCTGGATGGCTCAGTGGGTTAAGCATCTGACTCTTGGTTTCCGCTCAGGTTATGATCTTGCAGTTCATGAGTTCGAACCCCATGCTGGGCTCTGCACTGACAATGTGGAGCCTGCTTGGGATCCTCTCTCTCTCCCTCTCTCTTCCCCTGCCCCCCCCCCCCCAAATAAATAAATACACAAATACATAAACTTAAAAAATAATAAAAACGTACAAAAATAAACTTAAAAAACTAATAATTTTAAAATAAAAAAAAATCTTCCAGAACTTGCCATACAAAACGGTTGCTACTGGCCATTATGGCTATTTGAATTTAAATTAAGATTAAAAAAGGTTTAACATTCAGTCTCACAGGCCACTTTTCAGCACTCAATAGCCATTCACGGCTAGTGGCTGTTGTGTTCCTGGACAGCACAACTTGAGAGTGTGCCTGTCTTACCATCTTGGCCCAGAATCATTTCCTATTTCCACTCTGTTCCAATAAAAACATCTCACTAACTGCTCCTCAATTATGCTTCCCACTTGCCAAGTCCCACTCCTACCTGAGGAACATTGCTCTTCCTCACAAAGGCCTCAAGGGGTCCCGTAGGGTGATCGCCAGTCCCCCGCATTTCCAGACATCCCAGTCCAGCTAGGCTTCAGGGAGCCCTCCCAACTCCACCTTCAGAATGCACCCAGTTCAGGGGCACCTGGGTGGCTCGTCAGGTAAATGTCCGACTTTTGATTTTGGCTCAGGTCATGACCTCATGTTCTGTGAGTTTGAGCCTGGTGTTGGGCTCTCTACTGTCAGTGTGGAGCCTGCTTGGATCCCCTGAACTCTCTCGGCCCCTCCCCTGCACACGTGTTCTCTCTCTTCTCTCTCTCTCTCAAAAAAAAAGAATGCACCCAGTTCAAACACAGGCACTCCTGAACCACCACAGCCCCCTTCATGCACACAGATGCATATGCACAGACATACACACGTGTTCACACACTCACACGCATGCTTACACACTCACACCTGCTCACACACTCACACACATGCTCATACACATATGCTCACATACGGCCACATGCTCACACATACTTATGCTCACACATACGGCCACACACTCACACACATGCTCACCCTCACACACATGCTCACACATTCCGTGCATACTCTACCTTCCCACAGCAGCCACAGAGAGTTTTCCAAAGTGTCTATTCAATGAAGTTGCTACAATACAATGATTTACAAGAAATATATATTTGGTCTTCATCCACAATTCCTAAAAAACTGCTTCAGAGCTATAAAGGTGAGATGGGTGTCTTATTACTAACAAAAGTGACTTTTGGACCCCATGCGAGGGGGCGCTGGTTGCCAAGAGGACCAACCAGCTAATTAGAGGATTATGAGTCCCACCCCCTGAGATCTGGGGAGGCGGGGCTGGGGCTGAGCCCTGGGCTCACCTACTCCCCTCCCAAAGCTCCAAACAGCAACTCTCCCACCCTCATTCTCCACAGAGAGCCTGCTTTCTACTCCTCTAAGAAAAGTTTCGGAAGAGGACTCCCAAGGCCACCGTGGACCACCACACCTCTCGGCCCTCTTGCCAACCACCCCCCAAACGTGTGCAGCAAACCTGACACACTCCAGCAAGTGTCTCCTCTGCATCATTTCTTCCTATCTAAGGGGTTAGTCCCATCAGCACATAAATTGGGTGTAATTTCCTGCATCTTAGAAAACACCTGCATAAATAACCTTCTGTTACCCCTTGGCAGCAAAAATCCTTGAAAAAAGGTGCCTGTACTCACTACCTCCAATTTCTTTTCATTTTTTCCCTAAGTCTACATCAACACGTTTTGGCTCCCCACCACACACACACCTCAGAATCTTCTCTTCCAAGTCACCAAGGACCTTGATGTTGAATCCAGCGGCAGTTCTCATCCTTGCTTCTTTAACCTTGCAGCCCCGGGCACTGAAAACCACTCCTCCTCCCCAGTGACCACTTGGGTCAGCCCGTGCTCTCCACTGTCCACCTGGATCACCCACTGTTCCCCACTGTCCACCTGGATCATCCTGTGCTCTTCACTGTCCACTGGATCACCTCCTCCTCCCCACCGTCCACCCGGATCACCCACTGCTCTCCACTGTCCACCTGGATCACCTCCTTCTCCCCACTGTCCACTTGGACCACCCACTGTTCCCCACTGTCCACTTGGACCACCCACTGTTTCCCACTGTCCACCTGGATCACCCACTGCTCTCCACTGTCCACCTGGATCACCCACTGCTCTCCACTGTCCACCTAGATCACCCATGGTCCCCCACTGTCCACCTGTATCATCCCCTACTCCCTACCATCTACCTGAATCATCCCTCGCTCCCTACCATCCACCTGGACCACCCACTGTTCCCCACTGTCCACCTGGATCACTCATTGTCCCCCACTGTCCACCTGGATCACCCACTGCTCCCCACTGTCCACCCTTAAAGAAATTAAAGAACCCCTACAGGTAAGCTATCCCATGTTCATGAAATGTTTATCTTAACATTGTTAAAACGGCGAAACACTCCAAATTGATCTACAGACTCTACAGACCCTTGTCAAAATTGAGCTTACTTTTTTGCAGAAATTGACAGGCTGAACATGACATTCATATGGAAGTTCAAAGGACTCAGGAAAAAAAAATCTTGAAAAGGAAGATCAAGTGGAAGACACACTTTCTGGCTTCAAAACTTGTAAAACTTCAGTAATCAAGAAAGACAGGGTGGTACTGGCATAAGGACAGACATACAGACCGATGGAGCAGAGTTGAGAGTTGAAAAATTTAACCCTCCAATTTACACACAGGTTATTTCTAACAAGGGTGTCAGGATGATTCAACAGAAAAAGAATGAACTGTCTTTTCAACAAATGGTGCTGGGACAACTGGATGTCCACATGCAAAGAACGAAGCTGGACACTTACCTTACACCTTACACAAAAATTAACTATAAAACTCTTAGAATACAACGTAAGAGTAAATCTTCATCACTTTGGATTAGGTATTGGTTTCTTAGCTACAACACCAAAATACAAGCAACAAAAGAAAAAATAAATTGGAATTCATCAAAAGTTAAATTTAAAACTTCTGTGCTAACGATACCATTAAAAAAGGGAAAAGACAACCACAGAATGGGAAAATACACTTGCAAATCACGTATCTGATCAAGGGCTTGTATCTAGAATATACACGGAACACTTATAGCACAGTAACAAAAAGATAAATAACCCAATTAAAGAATGAGAAAGGATCTGAGCAGACTCTTCTCCAAAGCTGACATATAAATGGGCAATAAGCACACGGAAAGATACTGAACATCACTAGCCACCAGGGAAATGCAAATCAAAACCATAATGAGATAGTACTTCACACCCATTAGGACAGCTATAATGAAAAAGACACACAGTCACAAGTGTTGGAGAACATGTGAAAAAAATGGAACCTTTATACACTGGTGGCAAAAATGTAAACTGATGCATCCACTTGGGCATTTCCTCAAACATAGCCCTTTAGCTACTGTAAGATGTAGCAATTCTAGTCCTAGGCAAATACCCAAAAGAAATGAAAACATATGTCCAAACACTGGTTCTGGAACATGTACATTTATTCACAAATGTATACAAACAGCAGCATTAGTCACAATAGCCAAAAAGTGAAAACAACTCAAATGTCCATAACAGATAGATGGGAAAACAAACTGTGGGGACACATGGGTGGCTCAGTCTGTTAAGCATCTGACTCTTGGTTTCAGCTCAGGTCATGATCTCATGTTTGGGTTCATGAGCCAGAGCCCCAGGTCAGGCTGACAGTGTGGAGCCTGGTTGGGATTCTCTCTCTCTCTCTCTCTCTCTCTCTCTCTCTCTGCCCCTCCCGAGCAAGCACACACGTGCGTTCTCTCTCTCTCAAAATAAATAAATGATCGAACATTTTTTTAAAAAGATAGAAAAACAAAATGTGGCACTCAGACAACGGAATATTATTCAGCCATAAAAAGGAATGCAACTCTGATGTGTGCTACAAGACACTGAGAAGCAGGACAGCCGCATCTAAGACCAGTGGCCACACTCCCTCCCGTCACCCTCCACATGTAACCCATCAAACCCCACCAATGGGACACCTCTGCCCACCTCTTAGCCTCTATCCCAAGTTCACTCACGTGAACCTACTTCCGTACTTTCATCTTAATTCATTCTGATAGGACAGCCAGGGTAATGCTTCAAAAAGATCAGCTGTTCAGGTCAGCCTTTTGACAGCTCCTGTAGTTGGTACGATCTGGTTGGCTGCCTGCCTTGCCCCATCTCTTCCCCTGCTCCAGGCTCCCAGTCCACAGGGCCCTGCTGCCCCAGGGGTGCCACATGGCTGATTCTCCTCCCCACTCTCCATCCATACTGTGGCCTCAGACTCGATCTCATACCCAGAGGCGTTTTCCCTGACCCATCATCTGAAAAGGGTGCCCTAGATTTGCTCTCACAGTCTCACCCCCATCTTTCAGGGCAGGGCACCACAATCGGGCAAGTGCATGTCTGTTCCCTGCACTGGCCTCTGAGCTCCAGGAGGCAGGGGCCTCACCCCTGCATTACCAGCAACCAGCAGCACTGCCTGACACTCAGTGAATGAAGAGAAAGGAACGACCACCCGCCTCCAACGCCAACAGTGCTGCCGGTGGTGCTCCCTCCTCCCACACAGGGACCCTGACCAGGACAGGCTTCATGCTCGGGAGGAAGCACAGAGCTTTACGAAGCCCTGGGGTAGCCAAGCTTCTCCAAATGCCCATCAGGGTCCTCCATGTCCTGAGTAAATGCCAACTCCAGTTTGTAAATTCCTAACGCTGGCATTCTTTAGGCACTACATGGGTGACATGAAATGAGGCCTCCATAAGGGCCACCACACAGGCTCAGAGGGGCACTGATGAAGCCCCTGCCCCACAGCATTCCGCACACAGCTGTGCACTGTCACCAACAGGCATGTAGTCCCACCCTCACAAGTGATTTTATCATGTAAAATACATTACAGTAGATCAAGGCAGATAATACCTTTATGTAAGTTCTGATGTCTTCTGGAAAGGAAGTGAATGGCTATAGCTCGGGCTAAAAAAGATTCTTGCAACACTCCTCACTGAACTTAATCGCATTCTGACTACAGCAGGTGGGTCTAGATGAGGGGGCTGCCCCTCCAGGAGGCACCCTCCAAGCTCTCAGCTTTGCAAACATGCCCCCAGTTGCTGACCTCCTGCCCTGCCCACCCTGCCTTGGCCACAGAGTGCTACTAGAAGCTTTCTACACACCTGCTGTTTCCTTCCTCGTGCTGCCCTTTCCACCAGGGGCACTGTTCCTGTGCCTGGCTAACACCCTTGAAGACTCAGTCACAGATACCCCTCCTTTTTAGATGAGATACCCTTTCCTCCAAAAAGCCTACCTAAACTTTGTTCATTCTCGGGTAGGCTAACAGCCACCACAGGGCCCTTCCCAAGATCCCATAGATGCGTCTACCACTGCTGTCCACATGAGGGTATCACAATCCACTCCCGTGTGTCCCCCACCAGGGGTCTGGTCTGTCTCCATCTCAGGTCACCTGACTGACAAGTGGCTGGCACACAGCAGGTGACAGGAGAGACCAGGAGCAGGATAAACATGGGTGGGCCTGGAAGACAGAGAAGCAGACATCAAGTCTTAACAAACCAATGGAGAAGGGCTCCACCCCTGAGCAATGCCCATCCTGGGCCCCAGTGGCCACAGGCAGAAAGGCCGATGCTATTCCTAGACAGCCACCTGTGGTCTCCACACATCCCTACAATGAAGGTCTCTGGGCTGGGACCCACAGTGTTATTCTCTCCCAGCTTTTGGGAACAGAGGCTGCTTCTTGGACTTCCCAGAGTTGGAAGAAATAGGAACCCTAATAGCACAGCTGAACTGTGAATACAGAATATAATGGCCAACACCACAAATAGAAAAACAATACAGTTCAGAAGCCGCTTCCCCTTTATTGGTAACATATGCAAAGCGATGCACAAGTAACGTGAGAACTGTGGACTGGGGAAACGTGGGCTGCAGGTGCTTCATCACAATGCCAACTGCTCTGAAGAACATACTGGCCATCACAAAAATCCCAGGGAATGGTTGAAGGGACTATAATAGGAAACCACCAGCAGTGTCTTAGGGACAATATTACTGTAAATCTCAACCCATGAAGGAAGTATCAGCCCCTCTGATTAGTGCTGGAGACTCTAGGGTCCCCAAGAAAAGCCCAAGAGAGATCCTCCTGCCCAGCCTCCTGACTGGAAGGAGGGGGTCCAGTTTTGTCATCTGTAAAACGGGGGTAATGAAGGGGGCCTCAGTGGACTGCTAGGAGGACTGAAGGAGTTGATACATACTGTACCACTGTAAGTATTACAGCAGTCCCCCACATCCACGGGGATATGTTCCAGGCCCCCAGTGGATGCCTGAAACCCCAGGCAAAAACCAACTCTAAATATACAAAGTTTTGTCCTATACATACGTACCTGTGATAAAGTTTAACTCATAAATGACACGAGATTAATAACCATAATAATAAACTACAACAATTATTAATAATACACTGTAATAAAAGTTATGTGAAAGAAAGACAAAGAGAGGAAGCAGGATGGACATAAGAGAACATTCAAAAAGGAAAATCAGCTTCAATACCAGGAGCCCGATGAGGGCTTTCAGGTCTGAGCCCCAGCACCCTGGCTGGGGTGGCTGGTTTACACTGCAGCCAAAAACACCTGGGCTTTTGCTGGTCTTCGACCAGTGTTCACGAGGACAGAAGAGGGGCTCTGCTGACTCATCAGCCTCTTGGTGTTAAAATTAAGGTTTTAAATCCTGACATGCCTATAACACTCGGTATTTTACAGGATCCTCTAGGACTCAGTCATGCTTCAGCCTTACAACACCCCTGAAAAATAAACAAGATAGATACAATCTGAGCCACAACCAAAAGCGGAGGCGCAGATGTTAAGCAATTTATCTGTGACCAGCAATTTATCTGTGACTGCACTGGTCAGGGATTGAGTCAAAGCTTAACTCAAGTGGGACCAGTGCTGCATCCGGTACACCGGCAGCTCTGAAGATCAGGGATTTACTGCCTCACTTTCCATGCTGCCCCCTGGACTTCTCCCCACCACCCCAGGACTGCGTCAACACCAAGACTCCCTGTGGGCTCTCACCTTGGAATGCTCCCTCCTGAAAAATCCTAGTCACTCTTGTTTTTAATAGCTTTATTGAGATAAAATTCACATAGCATACAATTCACCCATTTTGGGGCGCCTGGGTGGCTCAGTCGGTTGAGCGTCTGACTTTGGCTCATGATCTCATGGTTCGTGAGTTCAAGCCCCGTTATCAGGCTCTGTGCTGACAGTGGGGAGCCTGCTTGGGATCCTGTCTCCCTCTCTCTCGGTCCCTCTCCTGCTGGCACACGCGCTCCCTCTCTCTCTCTCTCTCAAAAATAAAAAACATTAAAAATTTAAAGTGTACACTATACTGATACCAGTATATTCAGATCCGTACAGTCTTCACCACGATCACAGGATGTTTTCATTACCCCCCAAATAATCCCATGACTCTTAGCTGTAATCCCCCAGACTCTAGCAACCACTAATCCACTTTCTATGGATTTGCCTATTCTGGACGTTTCATGCAAATGAAATCATATCATATGCGGACTTACATGTCTGGCTTATTTCACTTAGCACAATGTTTCAAGATCTACCCACATTATAGTATGAATCAGTACTTCACGTGTATTTATTGCCAAATAATATTCCACTGCACAGACAAACCACATCTTGTTTATCCATTCATGTGTTGATGAACATTTGGGTTGTTTCCACTTTTTGGCTATTACGAAAATGCTGCTGTGAATATCTGTGTACAAGTGTTTGTGTGGGAGTGTTCTAGTCACTCTTACCCATGAGAACACATGAAAAGTAAGCCAACTTCCAATTGAGAACCCCATGTAACCTGACAATACTGTATTATTTGAGATGTAGACAACTGGGAGAAATAAATGACCAAAGGAATTGGACAGTTAAATAAAGAAATAAGAGCAAAACTCAATCTAGTGGAATAAACATGATTAAAGAAAGAAGTGCTACTTCTAGGGATGGGTCCTACAGGCATATTCCCACAGCACCAAACGCTCTTCAAAGTTACTTGTAACTGCACAAAGTATGATATTCAGCAGTAGGGGCTGCTTAGATAAATCACACCACCTCCATGGAGCCAAACACGACACAGCCATGAGAAAGAATGAACTGGGAAATGCACTGATACAGGATGACCTCCCAAACATATTTAGTTTTAAAAGGCAAGGTTCAGAAACTTTTTGAAAAGGGTAGGAAAAAGAAAATAAGTGTATATATTTGCTTTTATAGTTACAAAGTATCTCTCAAATGAGATACAGTGGGTGCCTTCAGGGGACCACAGGCTCCTGGGGGTAGAAACAGGACAGACACAACATTGTGCCCAATCATGAATGTGAATAAATTATCTATTCCAAAAAAGATTTTTTTTCCTTAGGAAGCAAAAATAAAGACAATCTACGAGAATAAAAAAATTACACTTGCAATCCCTATCAAAAAATAACACCAGCATTCTTCACAGAGCTAGGACAAACAATCCTAAGATTTGTATGGCACCAGAAAAGACCCCAAATAGCCAAAGCAATCTTCAAAAAGAAAACCAAAGCAGGAGGCATCACAATCCCGGACTTCAGCTGTATTACAAAGCTGTAATTATCAAGGCAGTGTTGTACCAGCACAAAAACAGACACTCAGATCAATGGAACAGAATGGAAAACCCAGAAATGGACCCACAAACGTACGGCCAACTAATCTCTGACAAAGCAGGAAAGAATATCCAATGGAATAAAGACAGTCTCTTCGGCAAGTGGTGCTGGGAAAACTGGGCAGCAACATGCAGAAGAATGAACCTGGACCACTTTCTTACACCAGACACAAAAATAAACTCAAAATGGATGAAAGGCCTAAATGTAAGACAGGAAGCCATCAAAATCCTAGAGGAGAAAGCAGGCAAAAACCTCTTTGACCTTGGCCGCAGTAACTTCTTACTCAACACGTCTCTGGAGGCAAGGGAAACCAAAGCAAAAATGAACTATTGGGACCTCATCAAAATAAAAACCTTCTGCACAGCAAAGGAAACAATCAGCAAAACTAAAAGGTAACCAACGGAATGGGAGAAGATATTTGCAAACGACATATCAGATAAATGGTTAGTATCCAAAATCTATAAAGAACTTACCGAACTCAACACCCAAAAAACCAAATAATCCAGTGAAGAAATGGGCAAAAGACATGAATAGACACTTCTCCAAGGAAGACAACCAGATGGCCAACCGACACATGAAAGAATGCTCAACATCACTCATCATCAGGGAAATACAAATCAAAACCACAATGAGATACCACCTCACACCTGTCAGAATGGCTAACATTAATAACTCAGGCAACAACAGATGTTGTCGAGGATGCGGAGAGTGTCTCTTTTGCACTGCTGGTGGGAATGCAAGCTGGTGCAGCCACTCTGGAAAACAGTACGGAGGTTCCTCAAAAAACTAAAAATAGAACTACCCCATGACCCAGCAATTGCACTACTAGGCATTTATCCAAGGGATACAGGTGTGCTGCTTTGAAGGGACACATGCACCCCCATGTTTGTAGCAGCACTATCAACAATAGCCAAAGTATGGAAAGAACCCAAATGTCCATTGATGGATGAATGGATAAAGAAGATGTGGTTTAGGGGCGCCTGGGTGGCACAGTCAGTTAAGCGTCCGACTTCAGCCAGGTCACGATCTCGCGGTCTGTGAGTTCGAGCCCCGCGTCAGGCTCTGGGCTGATGGCTCAGAGCCTGGAGCCTGTTTCTGATTCTGTGTCTCCCTCTCTCTCTGCCCCTCCCCCATTCATGCTCTTTCTCTCTCTGTCCCAAAAAAAATAAATAAAATTAAAAAAAAAAAAAGATGTGGTTTATATATACAATGGAGTATTAATCGGCAATCAAAAAGAATGAAATCTTGCCATTGGCAACTACGTGGATGGAACGGGAGGGTATTATGCTAAGCGAAATTAGTCAGAGAAAGACAAATATCATATGACTTCCCTCATATGAGGACTTTAAGATACAAAACAGAGGAACATAAGGGAAGGGAAGCAAAAATAATATAAAAACAGGGAGGGGGACAAAACATAAGAGACTCTTAAATATGGAGAACAGAGGGTTACTGGAGGGATTGGGGGGGGTGGGCTAAATGGGGCAGGGGCATTAAGGAATCTACTCCTGAAATCATTGTTGCATTATATGCTAACTAACTTGGATGTAAATTAAAAATTAAATTAAAAAAATTATACTTAAGAAAGCAAGCTAGTTGTAAGCAGCCAACATGGAGGAAACGAATAAAGGGCCAGTCCTCTCCAGGGTGAATCCTGCCCAAACCCACCATCTTTACTGATGTCAATGCACTAAGAAAATGTTGCAAGGAGACACTGAGAGCACAAACATCTCTTGCCCTCAAAGACCTCCCAGTGCAGAGGGGAGACAACTCTCATCTGTGCAGTGACCAAAGAAAGGCATAGCTAAGAGCACCATGGGATACAGAAGGAGAACTTGATGTGCTAAGTAAGGGAGGGATCAAGACAGGTTCCTGCTGGGACAAGCCCCACTGAGGGTCAAAGGAGATGAAGGGGTCACTCAAGCTGTGCCTGTTTTCAGGGGCGGAGGGAACGTGGAGTAGGGCTCGGCCTTGTAGCACCGGCTGGTGTCACTGGAGAGCAGAGTGCGAGTCAGGGCACACAGGAAAGAGCAGTGTAAGAGGCACGGGAAGCCAGGGAGGAGCACAGCCTGGCATCCTGCCCGGGGGGGCGGGGGGGGGCTGCCGGGTACATCGCAGGGTGCCCTAGCAGCAGTGCTGGCCTCCACACATTCAGTGCCAGGAGCGCCCGCCCCCAAGCTGGGACACCGAAAAACTTCTACAGACAAATCACCGCTGGGTGAGAACCAATGCTCTGAACACATCACCTGAGCCAGAGGAAAGGGGGCCGACCCAGAAGGGGCAGCCATAATGCGAAAGCGCACAGGCCCTGGAGGATCAGTCTGAGGAAGGATAAATTTGGTAACTACTTGGCCGGTACAATGAGTAGAACCCGCAGCAAGATGTTGTGGTTAGGGGAAGACCTAGGAACACCAGGCTGTTCCAGGTAGAAACCAGCCAGATGACAGTCGCAAAGCACCAAAGGGCTGAGGCCAACGGTGAAGAAGGATGCAGGGTCTGAGAAGCCTAAAGGGCTTCTGCATCCGGAGGTTGGCAGCCAAGTCTGAGGCTGAGGGGATTAGTCTGCCTGGCACCATCACCTGGTGAGACCACCCAGAGTACAAAGCAGACCCTCTATTTCCTTGGGGGGGGGGGGAAGAGTCCACCCCAGCACACGTGCAGGAGGAAAGGCTCGGTAGGATAGCATTTTTATCTCTATCTCAGAGATTTTAAACTTTGCTCACATAAGCTATTGCGTCACCATTTGTTCTGAACGTTAAACATTCTCACCCTTAAACCCCACAAATGTCCAAAGACTCTACTTAAAGTAGAAGGATTCCCCCCCCCCCCCAGTCTTAGTGTCACAGATTTAAAGGAAATGAGATGCAGTTATCTACGGTAAATCTAAGAATCTAAGATACTCTCCCTAGATCTGAGAATCATTTCCTTGGGAAATGAGGAATTTTCCTGCTTTGCTCTGAAGCACGTTAAATCACTTCTTCCAACAGCTTAGCAAGACAGAATGTTACAGAACTGGTAATTCCAAGTTCTTATTCTGTGGCTTGTGTCCTGTCATTTAAGTGTGTTAATAAATTATCTTTCCTATTACAAGGATAACACTGTTCAGTGAAGTGTGACAATTGCTTCAGTGTTTAACTCAGAGAATTAAATCTCACTTCTGTCTACAAGAACCCTACCTGCCCCCAAGGACAATAAATAACTACCACAGGACTGAGTGGCTCGTTAGCAGCTTTCTTCTTCTCAAAACATTTTCATAACGTATACATTATAAATACATACTAATTGATATATATTTTATTTATACAGAATAATGTATCGAAGTTCATGAGATTTGTTGTTTACCTTTATAAAGACTATGACCCCAGCTAGCTCGTGTAGAAAAAGAGAGTCAAAGACTTCAAGTCAGTGTAAAACCAAGGCGGTGCCAGGAGTACACAACTGAAGAGCCAGCAGCCAAGCAACCAGGCCCTGGAAACCAGATCTCGGCAGTGACAGCTCCTAACTCTGCCCAACACATACAATGTATGGGGCACAACGTGTTTGGGTCTCCATTCACTGAGTCCTCGAGACCAACCCTAGGGAGCCAGTATTACTGGTGTTCCCATTTTACAGATGAGAAAGCAAAGGCACAGAGTACAAAGCCAGTAAACAGAAGAGTCAGGACTCAAAGGCAGGCAGTCTGGCTCCAGAACCCGCCCTCTTCTCCACTCTTGGCAAGACAGCTGACTAGACAAAGTGCAGGCCGAGAGATCCACTGGCCCCTGTTCACTCACTGAGCAAGCGTGTGAGGGTCATCAAGTCTGCGCCCAGGACGCTTTATGCAGACTCTCCTTGTTTTACAGTCACACCTCCTATCGAATCTCCTTCCCCTCCCCCAGCGAGAAGAAACACACCTAGCTCATTGTGAAAGGGGAGCCGCTGCCCGGGAACCACCTGCTGTTTACAGAGGCACCCTGGACCCACAGGCTCTAATTCCTCTCACTGGCTACGAAGACAAATCTCCTATTGTCTGCACCATGGGAGGAACACGAAGCCTCGCAACTGTAGGTTTCTGCAGAGGTCACTGGAGGTTTGGTTAAACCCTACGACACCGAACGGAGGGCGGGCGGCGGGGGGTACGGGGGGGGGGGGTGCGCTGCATTTTTGCTGTTGAAGGTTGCGCAGCGCCCACAGCAGCTGCTGGTGGGAGCAGCATGTAACACACCCACAGCTGCCGCGGCCTCGCAGCCGGCCGCACGTTTTAAAATAAAAGACGTCCTGACCCCCAGATGCACAGCCTGCCTCACTCGTAGCCCTCGACACGGAACACGCGGCCTCCACCCACACCACTCCCGCAACCAGGAAGCAACCTAGAGAATTCCAGCTCCAGGAGGGCTGCGCCCCGGGGCGCCCCAGCCTGCCGCGCTGCAGAGGCCAGGTCTGCGAAGCCCTGCGGACACGGCCCGCACCCAGAGACGCGCGACACGACTCCCCGCGCCCGGACAAAGCCCCCACCCCGCACCCCGCCCCGACTGAGCCCCGCAAACCACGCCGACGCCCCACACTCGGGCCCGCCCTCAGGCCGGGCACACTCACACCCACACTCACCCACGGCCGAGGCCACTCACGCTCACCGTCAGTGGGCCACACTCACGGTCACCCACGGGCCGGGCACACTCGCACTCACGCCCACCACGGGCCGGGCACATTCACACCCACCTCACACACCCTGCCCCCCGCGCGGCCTCGACCCCCAGCGCCCCGCGCCCCCGCCCAACCCGGCCCGGCACACCCACGCTCCCTCCCCTCCCCGCCCCGGCTGCAGCCCCGTCCGCCCTTTCGGAGGCCGCGGGCCCGGACCTCGGCGAGGCCGGGCGGGGGCCGCAGCGCCGGCCCCTCCGCCATCTTCCTGGCCCGCGCCGCCCACCGCCCGCGCTCTCACCCGCCGGCTGCTCGCGGGCCGCGCCGCCACAGCCCTTCATCCCGGCCTGAGCGCCGCACCCGAGCTCTCCGCGGCTCTCCCGCCGCAGCCGCCACCGCAGGAGCAGGAGCAGCGTCAGGAGCAGCCTGCTCGGTCCGCGTCCTGCGCCGCCGCCGCAGCTGCCGAAGCCGCCGCTGCCGCTGCCGCTGCCGCCGCCGAAGCCGCCGCCGCCGCCGGCCCAGTGCGCCGCAGCCGCGCGTCCTCCCGTCACCAGCGCAACCCCCCGCCTCCGGCCCCGCCCCCGCGCCTCCCAGCTCCCGCCGCCAGGGGGCGTCTCCGCGAGCCCGGTGCGCGTGCGCCGGCGTGCGGCCCGCAGGGAGCCAGAATCCGGCCCGAGGGCGCGCGCGGCCTGCCGGGAGGCGGGAGTGCGGTCGAGCCGGCTCCGCCCACGAGGCGAGCGGGCAGGTGAGCCCCGCGGAACCGGCGGCCCCCTGCCCGGGAGACGCCGCAGACCTCCAGGCAGTCCCACGGCCCGCACCCTGGCCGACCTTTCCAGTGTGATCGCTCTGGAGACTCTCCATGTCCCTTTGGTGGGTGCAGTTGACGCTTCAGACGTCTCGCTGTGGAGTTGGTGTCATTTTACCTCCGGAAACCATATCGGACCCCCTGAGTCTCAGATTTCCCTTTTCCTGGATTCTGGAAAGTTATCAGCCTTTGTCTCTTTAAAATGTTGGTTCTCCTCCATTCTCGTAGTCTCTCGTAATTTGTTAGCTAAGTCGGACGATCTGTATCCTCCGTGTCTGTATTGTTTTCTATCATTTTGCTCTGTCATTCCTAACTCTTGGTAATTGCTCAGTTTCATCTTTACTAGTGCTCTCTTCAGCATTCTCTAATGTCTCTAGCTAGCTTCAAGCTTTAAAAAATTTTTTTCTTCAACGTTTTTATTTATTTTTGGGACAGAGAGAGACAGAGCATGAACGGGGGAGGGGCAGAGAGAGAGGGAGACACAGAATCGGAAACAGGCTCCAGGCTCTGAGCCATCAGCCCAGAGCCTGACGCGGGGCTCGAACTCACGGGCCGCGAGATCGTGACCTGGCTGAAGTCGGACGCTTAACCAACTGTGCCACCCAGGTGCCCCCAGCTTCAAGCTTTTAAAAATCGTTATTACCCATATCCATTTCTAAAAGTTGCATTTGACTTCTATTTCTAAGCTAAACAGCCAGAAACTCACAACGAACTACAGAAGCCCGCAGCTCACTCCTGCTGCGCTCCACTGCTGCCATGTCTCCTCGGGAGCTCTCTGACCAGGAGTGTGGCACCACTCGTGCACCTCCCTTTTGGGCCATCCTCACACT
Organism: Felis catus; assembly: GCF_018350175.1. Classification (NCBI taxonomy): domain Eukaryota; kingdom Metazoa; phylum Chordata; class Mammalia; order Carnivora; family Felidae; genus Felis; species Felis catus. Next base: position 83,268,368 of record NC_058385.1, read on the forward strand.
TCATACCCAAACGCGTGGACAGGTGGTCTTTGCTATTTTGTCTGGAGCTCCGTCTCCATTGTAGGCACCTGAGAAAACCCACCCTGGATGAACCCAACCATTCTCCATCATGACCGCTGGAGAAACATCACACACCCAGGCGAGGTGGTTTCACTTTAAACTTAAAATGAGTACTTCACACTCACCTGCAATCTTGTGATGTTCTCAGGTAGCACAAGCCGCTCACTCTCCAAGTGACCACCAGAATTTCTCAGGCCTCTCTAGTTGAACCTCCCAGATGAGACCAAAACTCTTCTTATCACCAAACCCAAAGGGCCACCCATATCCATCCTCTGCCCTTCACCTTCCTTCCTGAAAATGTGCAAGCATTATTTCCCTGCTCCTACCTAAGGCAGTCCCTCCCCTGGAGAACTGGAACCTGCTCCCTCTTAAATTTTCAAAGATTGTGCGTAGCTATCTCCTCTCCTAATCGTCTGTCTTTCTCTATTTAATTATTTCCATGAGCATACAAATACACTCTGATATTTTTCATTACAAATAGACCAAAAAAAAGGGGGGGGCTCCTTTAACTTCATATCCTCCTCCCAGGTCTATGCCGCCCCTCAGCCTCCCTGGTGGCTGTGCTGCTCAAAAGGCTGCCTGCAACTCTTACCTCTTTCTCCTCTCATCCTCCAATTCCATGGAACACATCCCTATTTAGGTCACTTGTTGCTGACTCCAGTGTACTTTTTTCTGTTGTCATCTGGTAATCCTATCAGGAACATCCCACATGTTGAGTCTGAGTTCCTTTTGTTGACGGGAGCACTGGATGTACAAGTTCAGGGCTCCAATGACTTCGTGTGTCATATGCATGTAACACCGCAGGATGTCAGTTGGGTTTTTTTTTTAATGTTTATGTTTGAGACAGAGCATGAATGGGGTTGGGTCAGAGAGAGAGGGAGACACAGAATCTGAAACAGGCTCCAGGCTCCGAGCTGTCAGTACAGAGCCAGATGCGAGGCTCGAACTCATGGATCATGAGATCATGACCTGAGCCGAAGTCCGACGCTCAACCAACTGAGCCACGCAGGCGCCCCACACAGGATGTCAGTATTTTGACTAAGGACAGCAGGTAAGACATGTCCACGTATTCTAGAAAGATGCAAACACCTATATTCAGGGCTTCTAGGATGCTGCCAATGACTGCTCCATAATTCTTTGCCCTTCACCATTCCAGGTACATGTAAACTAGGAAGTGAGAGGGTGAATGAAGGTTTCCTTGGAAAAAGATGTAGACCTACTAGTGTGTCTCCATTCTCCTTTCCCACCTCCTGCCAAACATAGGTGAAAGTGTTTATATAATGGAAAAAAATAAATATGGGAAAATATATATTGGAGAAATGATCCAAAATGAAACCCAGGTGGAAATTTAAGATCACTGAAACAGTGAAATAATTGAAGTGAGAAACATTGCCAAGGTAAAAAGGAAATTACATTCTGTTAAGAGAGTACAAATAATTAACAATATTGGTAACTTTAAAAATAAAACTGCCAGTTATTTTGCCAGCAAAAATGGGCTTATTCGGTACTAGCAGAGAATTGCAATTCAGGATAAACAAGCTAAAGCAAAACCATAGGCAAGTCTTCAGAGCAAAGGAGAGCAAAACTCTTTTATAGAGGAAAGTGGGTAGTACGGAGTATCTACCTTCAAGTGAGTTCGGTACACGAAAGTTGTATTAGGCTGCAAGGAGTGGTGAGCTCCCTCTGCTGGCCTCCCAGCTCCGTCTTAAACGAAGTTTATTTTATTCAGTTTCACAATATATACAGTTGGTCCCTAAACAACATAGCTCTGAACTGTGTGGATCCACTTATATGTGGATTTTCTTCAATAAATATATTAGAAAATGTTTTGGAGATTTGTGATAATTTAGAAAAACTTGCAGTGGCCCTCGGGTGGCTTGGTTAAGTGTCCGACTTCAGTTCAGGTCATGAGCTCACGGTTTGTGGGCTTCCTCCCCTCCCCCCTCCCCCATGTGGGCTCTGTGCTGACAGCTCAGAGCCTGGTGCCTGCTTCAGATTCTGTGTCTCCCTCTCTCTCTGCCTCTCCCCCGCTTGCACTCTCTCTCTCTCTCAAAAATAAATAAACATCAAAAAATAATAATACAAATTTTAAAAACTTGCAAACTTCATAGCCTAGAAATATGAAAAAATAATTTTAAGGTTAGGTGTGTCAGGAATGCATAAAATATGCAGATACGAGTCTACTGAATCATCTACTACTGTCAAATGTACACGAGATTATAAAAAGTTAAAATTTATCAAAACTTATGCACACAAATACAGACCATGTATAGCGTCATTCGTAGTCAAGAGAAATATAAGCAATCTAAAGATGCAGTATTAAATCATAACTGCATAAAATTAGCTGCAGTCTTTTTCAAAAGAAAGCTACAGGGTCTCCTGTGTGGCACAGTTGGTTAAGTGTCCGACTCTTGATCTCGGTCAGGTCATGATCTCCCAGGTTCGTGAGTTCGGGCTCTGCACTGATGGTGTGGAGCCTGCCTGGAATCCTGTCTCTCCTTCTCTCTGCCCGTCCCCCTCTTGTGCACTCGCGTTATCTCTCTCTCTCTCAAAATAAATTAATTAATTAAAAAAAATTTTTTTAATGTTTATTTTTGACCGAGAGAGAGAGACAGAGCATGAGTGGGAGAGGGGCAGAGAGAGAGGGAGACACAGAATCCGAAGCAGGCTGCAGGTTCTGAACTGCCAGCACAGAGCCCGACGCGGGGCTCGAACTCACAGACCGTGAGATCATGACCTGAGCTGAAGTCGGACGCTCAACCGACTGAGCCACCCAGGTGCCCCTAAATTAATTAACTTAAAAAAAAAAGCTACAGACCCAAAATGACATCACATAGACCAAGTCACCAAACCAGGGCTTACTACCTAACCTAATTGCTTTTTCGCCCTGCCCCAGAAATGTAGTCTTAGAAATTTTCTGGTCAGCACCAGGAAGGTAATCTGACACATGGGCCTCTCCATCTCCCAAAGGAAGATGAGATAATCCACCTTCTAAGGACTTTTTGTCCCCAAATGAAGGTGACCTCACCTAAAATAATCCTTTTTTTTTTTTTTTTTTCTGGTTATGACTTCCCTGTTCTGCTTTTAAAAACCGTTCCATTTCTGTGGCCTTTTGGAGCTCTGCTCTACTTGATACATGGTTGATTCATGAATCACTTAATAAAGACAATTAGATCTTCAAATTTACTTGGTTAAATTTTGTTTTTTTCACAGCACATAATGTACGACTGTGATAAATATCAGCCACCTCCTGTTGCTATTGTGAGCTCCAGTGTTTTAAGGGTCCACTGAAAATGCCTTGTGACGTTAATTACCCCATATCAGCATTTTGCCTCTCCAGTAAATTGTGTATCACAATACAAGTCATCTCTCATGGTTCTCATGTATTTTTCATTGTATTTAGTGCAATAATATAAACCTTGAATAACACTATGGGACCCATACGAACTGCCACTAATGATGCTCCCAGGAAGCAGGAAAAATGATGTTAAAAGAAAAAGTTGGATTGCTTCATATGTGCTGCAGATTGAGTTCTGCAGCTGCAGTTGCCTGCGATCTCAAGATAAATGAATCCAGCCTAAGAACCATTATAAAAAGAGGAAAAGGGACATCTGGCTGGCTCAGTCAGTAGAGCAGGCGACTCTTGATCTCAGGGTTGTGAGTTCAAGCCCCACATTGGACATGGAGTTTACTTAAAAAAAAAAAAAAAGGAGAGAGGGAGGGGTGCCTGGGTGGCTTGGTGGGTAAAGTGTCTGACTCTTGATTTCAGCTCAGGTCACGATCTCACGGTTTGTGGGTTCAAGCCCCATGTCGGGCTCTGTGTCGGGCTCTGGGGAGCCTACCTGGGATTCTCCCTCTGTCTCTCTCTGGCCCTCCCTCCTTCCCTCTCTTTCTCTTAAAATAAATAAACTTAAAAAAAAAAACTAAAAATAGAGTGAAGAAAATTCATGGAGCTGTTGTTGCAACTCTGCCAGGAGGACTGAAAACCTCACAATTATTGTGAAATACCTTTTTATCTCATACTGAAAATGCAGCTTTCAGTATGGGTGCAGAATTGCTATAAGGCATACCTGTAGACCCCGATATGATTTGAGAAAAAAGCCACGTCATTCTGGGACAACTTAATATAAAAGGAAGTTGAAAGATCTAAAGCTGGAGAATTCAATGCCAGCAAAGGATGGTTTGACAATTGTTGAAAGAGGTTTGGCTTAAAAATGTCAAGAGACGCAGCTTCAGCTGACCAACAGGCAGCAGGTGAGTGCCTAGATGCCATTAAGAAAACCATTGAGAAAGGACAGAGTGCCTGGGTGGCTCAGTTGGCTCAGGTCATGATCTCACAGTCTGTGAGTTTGAGCCCTGCATCGGGCTCTGTGCTGACAGCTCAGAACCTGCAGCCTGCTTCAGATTCTGTGTCTCCCTCTCTCTGCCCCTCATGCACTCTGTCCTCTTGCTCTCAAAAATGAATAAACATTAAAAATAAAAAAATCATAGGGGCGCCTGGGTGGCTCAGTCGGTTGGGCGGCCGACTTCGGCTCGGGTCACGATCTCGCGGTCCGTGAGTTCGAGCCCCGCATCGGGCTCTGGGCTGATGGCTTAGAGCCTGGAGCCTGCTTCCAATTGTGTGTCTCCCTCTCTCTCTGCCCCTCCCCCATTCATGCTCTGTCTCTCTCTGTCTCAAAAATGAATAAAACGTTAAAAAAATTAAAATTAAAAAAAAATTAAAAAATCATTGAGAAAGACATCTGCCTGAACAGGTTTTTCATGCAGATGAAAGTACCTTATCATGGGGTAAAAATGCCACAAAGAACATTTATTAGTAAGGAAGAGAAGTGAGCGCAAGGCCTTAAGGCAGAAAGGGAGAGGCTAACTCTACCGTTTTGTGCAAATTCAGTCTCACTTATGATTGGGACTGTCCTTATCTATAAAGCTGCTGACTCCTGAGCTTTGAGGGGAAATAATAATCACCAGCTGCCAGTCTTTTGGTTGTACAAGAAGGCCTGGATGAGAACCCGTTCCCTGGATTGGCTCCATGAAGTCAGGGAGTACCTTGCCAGTAAGGGAAGTACCTTGCCTTTTAAAGTTCTTTTCGTATTGGACCATGCACCTGCCCACCCAGATCTCCACGAGTTCAATCCTGAAGGCCTTGGAGTGGTCTACTTGCCCTCAAACAGTGTCTCTAACTCTGTCTAGGTCAGGGGGCCATGAGGACCTTTAAGGCTCATTATTCATGGCACTCTATGGAAAGGTATGTCAATGCTATGGAAGAGAACCCCAGTAGGAACTCACAACATGAAAACCTGGAAGGACTACACCATTGAAGATGCCGTTATTGTTATAGAAAGGGTTGTGAAAGCCATCAAACCTGAAACAACGAATTTTTGTGGAGAAAACTGTGTCCAGATGCTACGCGTGACTTCACAGGATTTACAACAGAGCCAATCAAGGAAATTACGAGATTGTGGATATAGCAAAAAAGGTGAGGGGTGAAGGGCTTCAAAATGTGGGTCTTGCAGAAATTCAAGAGCTAACAGACACCAGACCAAAGGGACTAACAGAGGACAACTTGATGAAGGTGAGTGTTTCCAACCCAGTGCCAGACGATGAGGAAGAAGATGTACAAGAAGCAGCACAGAGAGCAAGTGGACATAAGGCAATCTGGCAGAGAGATTCTGATGACTCAAGACTGCTTTTGACTGCTTTTACAACACTGACCCTTCTGTGATATGGGCCCTGAATTTAAACAGTGGAGGAAGGATGAGCACCTATACAATACATTTTAATAATTTAAATTTTATTAACTTTGAGATGGGGGGGCGCAAAGTGGGGATAGGGGCAGAGAGACAGGGAGGGACAGAGAGAGAATCCCAAGCAGGCTCCACATTGTCAGCGCAGAGCCTGACTCGGGGCTCAAACTTCCCAATCGTACAATCGTGACCTGAGCCAAAGACGGGTGCTTAACCAATTAAGCCACCCAGGCACCCCTGAAACATTTCTAGAGAAATGAAAAAGCCAAAAAGTCAAGATAGAAATGATGATGTATTTCTGCAGGGTTACACTGAGTGTGCCTCCCTCCCCTCCACTTCCCCTCCTTCTCGGACCACTCAGTGTGAAGTCGAGGAAGATGGAGAACTGTATGAGGGTCCGCTTCCACTTAATGAATAGTAAATAACCATCAGGCAGTCCGATTAACAAACTTGCCTCTTGTGTGTGTGTCCTTGTGTGGAAATCTAGTAACCGTATGGCAAGAACTTCATGAGATATTTTGTGTCATCACCATCAACTAGGCATAACTGGGCATAACAAAGGCATAACGTGAGGGATGTTCAATACAAAATTCATGCATTAGTTTTCTTACTATTTTATAACATTGCTTTCAAAGAATTACATTACTGTACAACATGTCTCTCTCTCTCCTAATTGGAGAAAATGTGTATCAGCCTATCACAGGTAAGCATGCTTTTTTTTAAGTAGCAGTTTCTAATGCTATATTATGAACATGACTGTAATACTCTATGCCATACAAATTTTATAGCAATTCATTTATTAGTACATAGGGTAGGCTACTGTGTAGCAATCATATTAATTACACTAAGCTACCATAAAGCAATCCCGTTACTGCCCGCATCAATGCATGGATTGTTATGCCTGTAAATAAATATGAATTTCTTTTTCACATTATCTTTTCATTTTTGATGTCTAGTGTTAGTAACACCTATAATATCTACAGTGTTTTATATCATATAAGACAGTATTGACATAGGTACTGACAGACAATTCATCTTGTTAGTGGGCAATGTAAACAATATCAATACAGTACTGTAAATTTATTCTCTCTTCCTTATTATTTTCTCTTTTTTTCTTTTTTCTTTTTAAGATTAACACACAGTATTATATTATTTTTGGGTGTACAACATAATGATCTGACAATTCCATACATTACCCAGTACTCATGGTGATAAGTGTACTCTCGATGCCCTTTATCTACTTCACCCATCCTCGCCACAACTCCCCTCTGCCAACCACCAGTTTGTTCTCTGTATTTGAGTTTGTTTTTTGTCTTATTTTCCTTTGTTTGCTCTTTTTTTTGTTTGTTTCTTAAATTCCACATAGAAGTGAAAATATAGGGTCTTTGTCTTTCTATAATTGATGTTTCACTTAGCATTACACCCTCTCGGTCCGTGCGTGTTATTGCAAATGGCAAGATCTCATTCTCTGCTATGGCTAATATTCCACTGTGTATATACACCACATCTTCTTTATCCACTCATCTATTGGTGGGTACTTGAGTTCCTTCCATATCTTCGCACTGTAAATAATTCTGTGATAAGCATGGGGCGAATATATCTTTTCAAACTAGTGTTTTTATTTTCTTTACGTAAATACTCAGCAGCGAAATGACTGGATCATATGGCAATTCTATTTTTAATTTTTTGAGGAACTTCCACACTGCTTTCCACAGTGGCTGCACCAATTTACATTCTCACCAACAGCACATGAGGGCTCCTTTTTTTCTACATCCTCCCCAACACTTGTTATTTCTTGTGTTTTTCTTTTGCTTTAAGTTTATTTATTTTTTTGAGAGAGATAGTGACTGGGGGGAGGGGCAGAGAGAGAGAGACAAAGACAGAGACAGAGACAGAGACAGAGACAGAATCCCAAGCAGGCTCCACGCTGTCAGTGCAGAAACCGATGCGGTTCTCGATCTCACAGCAGCGAGATCATGACCTGAGCTGAAACCAAGAGTCAGAGGCTTAACCAACTGAGTCACCCAGGTGCCCCACTTGTGTTTTACATTTTAACCATTCTGACAGGTGTAGGGTGGTATCTCATTGCCATTTTGACTTGCATTTCCCTGATGATTAATGATGTCGAGCATCTTTTCATGTCTGTATGTCTTCCATGAAAAATTGTTCAGGCCTCTGCCCATTTTTTTAATGGGATCATCTGGGGTTTTGGGTGTGGAACTCTATAAGTTTTTAAGATATAGTGTGAATAGTAACCCCTTTACCAGATATATCATTTGCAAATATCTTCTTCCATTCAGTAGGTTGCCTTTTTGTTTTGCTGATGGTTGCCTTCACGGTGCAAAAGCTTTTTATTCTGATGTAGCCCCAATAGTGTAACCTTATGATTTTCTTAATGACATTTTATTTTCTCTAGCTTATTTCATTGTAAGAGTACAGTTTATAATAATATAACATACAAAATATGTGTTCATTGACTGTTTATGCTATAGGTAAGGCTTACAGTTAGCAGCAGACTATTAGTAGGTAAGTTTTTAGGGAGTCAAAAGTTATATGCAGATTTTCGACTGCAAGGGGAGCTGGTGCCCCAACCCCTGTGTTGTTCAGGGTCAGCTGTATGAACAGAACTTTTCATTGTGTTTACATTTGGAACATTCCTTCCATCCTTTCATTCATTCATGCAACAAGTGCTTTTTGTGTGCCACCTGTGTGCATTCTTCTAGATGCTGAGGGTAAGAGCAAGCCAAGCAAAGTCCTTGTCCTTGTCTTTGCGGCATTTGCATTTTGGTTTGGGAGAACATTCCAGTTTTCAAAGGAAATCTCTGTCACTACCTGGTCTGCTGTCATATATTTATTTGTTTATTGTCAGTCTCCTCATTAGAATGTCAGTTCCAGGGGGCAGCGTCTTCCTCATCACCAAATCAATATTACAAATGAAGTCAAGTCTGCGGACTCAAGTCTGTGGAGTTGCACCACGAGCCTTTGCGTGAAGCTCTTTCTGGGGACAGTGTGGGCTTTTGTGTCAAAAATATGTCTGTCAAAGGTGTTCATCACGGCAATGTGGATGGTGACAACAAAACTGCTCCATCAGTGGAATCCCCCAGCTTCATGGCTCAGGCGATAGTTTTGAAGTATCTAGGCCAAATCAGTGCTGGCTATGCACTTGTGTGGGGTTGTCACGTAGCTCTTCGCTTGCAGGTCTGCTGAGCTGAAGAAGATTGATCACCATTCTGGGGAAAAAGCTGGAAGATGACCCCAAATTCTTGAGATCTGGTGATGCTGCCATTGATATGGCTCCGGCAAGCCCATGTGTATTGAGAACTTCTGTGACTATCTTCCTCCAAGTTGTTTTGCCATTCTTGACATGAAGCAGACAGCTGCTTTGGGTGTCATCAAAGCAGTGGACAAGGCTGCTGGCGCTGGCCAGGTCACCCAGTCTTCTCAGAAAGCGTAATAGACTAAATAAATATTGTCCCCGATATCTGCTACCCCAACCCCCTTTTTAAAGTTTTTATTTATTTTGAGGGGCGCCTGGGTGGCTCAGTCGGTTAAGCGTCCAACTTTGGCTCAGGTCACGATCTCACGGTTCATGAGTTCAAGCCCTGCGTCAGGCTCTGTGCTGACAGCTCAGAGCCTGGAGCCTGTTTCAGATTCTGTGTCTCCCTCTCTTTGACCCTCCCCTGTTCCTGCTCTGTCTCTCTCTGTCTCAAAAATAAATAAATGTTCAAAAAAATTTTTTTAAATAAAGTTTTTATTCATTTTGAAAGAGAGAGAGAGGGGGCGTGCACATGCACGAGCAAGCAGGGGAGGAGCAGAGAGCAGCAGAGAGAGAATCCCAAGCAGACTCCGTGCTGTCGGTGCAGAGACTGATGCAGGGCTTGATCCCACAACCATGAGATCACAACCGGAGCTGATATCAAGAATCGGACACTTAACCAACTGAGCCACCCGGGTTCCCCACTGCAACCCCACTCTTAACCAGTGGTGGAAGAATGGTCTCAGAACTGCCTCAATTGGCCATTTAAATTTAATAGTAATAGACTGGTTCATAATAACAACGCACCATAATCTTCAGAAGGAAAGGACCATTTGGTGTTTTCAGTACTTTTTAATGGAAAAAAAAAACTTGACCAAAACTCTGTCACAAAATTTTGAGACCCATTCAAACAAAGTTTAATGAGAGAAAAAATAGTTTCAGATTAGATTTCCCCCTTAAGGCCCAATCCTAGGAGAAAGGAGGAAAGCCTTTGCGGGGAAACCTAAATGTGAAATGCATCTGGCCAGCCCTCCTTCACCACCAGGCAGAGGCACAGACTGACCAAGTGCACCTGTCTTCAGAGGCCTCATCTTGAGAAGCCCGGAAGTGTGGATAAGAGCAAGCAGGCCCACACATGCTTCAGGGCTCCACGTGCTCAGCCCTGGGTGGAAGGAGTAAGCTGTTGTCTTACACTTGTCAAAAAGGGAGGGAGGTATCTCTGGGTCTTGCCCTCAATTCCAGGTTCCTCATAGGGAAAGGGAGAAGCAGGAGGTGTTGTCACAAAGAGGCACTTCCTTGGAGGCCTTGCCCACTCCCCTCCATTTGTCCTGTTGGGTGTACCACAGGTACCTCCACCACAGCGCGGTGGAGGTAATGGCTATAGAGTCAGGAAGGCTTGAAGAGGAAGAACTGGAACCAGGCCTTGGAGTACAGGTAGGACGATGGCAGAAGGGGGCAGAAGTAGCACAAGCAAAGATACGAAGTAAAAAGAAGCCCGCGATGAGTGTGGCTAAAGCTTTAAATACAGTTCAGATTTTATTCTACATCAACAAATTCATACTAGAAGAAAGTCCCACAGGTGCCCTGAATGTGGGAAAGATTTTAGTTGAAGTTCAAATCTTGCAGGACATAAAAACATTCATACTGGAGAAAAGCCATATAAATGCAATATATATTTGAGACCTTTGTAGCTCATGCTTTATTCAACATCATCTAATTCATAGTGAAAGGAAACTTTAAGGGTGTAGTGGATATGGAAAAGCTTTCAGTCTTAACTCACAACATAATGCCAGAGATCTCACCCTGGAGAGAAGCCATTTAAGTGTGGAGAATGTAGGAAATACTTTAGTCATTTTCAGCATTAGAGAATTCATTCAGTAGAAAAACCTTGTGGTTGTAATGAATATGGAAAAGCCTTCAGTCAGAAATCACAACTTATTTTATATCAAATAATTCATACTGGGGGCAACTGGGTGGTTCAGTGATTGAACTCAGGTCATGATCTCACAGTTGCTGAGTTCAAGCCCCACATTGGGCTGTGTGCTGTCAGCACAGATCCTGCTTCAGGTCTTCTGTCTCCTTCTGTCTGCCTCTCTCTCTCTTTTAAAAATACACATTAATTTTTTTATTAAAAATTTTTAAATAAAATTAAAAAAATTTTTAATGTTTATTTATTTTTGAGAGAGAGAGAGAGAGAGACAGACAGACAGAGCATGAGCATGGGAGGGGCAGAAAGAGAGGGAGACACAGAATCGGAAGCAGGCTCCAGGCTCTGAGCTGTCAGCACAGAGCCCGACGCGGGGCTCAAACTCCCGAACCGTGAGATCATGACCTGAGCCGAAGTCAGACACTCGACTGACTGAGCCACCCAGGCGCCCCTAAAAATTTTTTTAATGTTAGTTTTTTTAATGTGTATTTATTTTTGAGAGAGAGAGATCGATGTGAGCAGGGGAGGGGCAGAGAGAGAGGGAGACACAATCCAAAGCAGGCTCTAGGCTCTGAGCTGTCAGCACAGGGCCCGACGCGGGGCTTGAACTCATGGACTGGGAAATCATGACCTGAGCTACAGCTGGACACTTAACCAACTGAGCCACCCAGTGCCCCCAAAATACACATTTAAAAAAAATTCATACTGGAGAGAAACCCCATAGATGTAATGAATATGGAAATGTTTTCAATCAGAGATCACTCCTTAGTAGACGTCAGAGAATTCATGCAGGAGAGAGGCCTTACACAATTAAAGAGTGTGGGGAAACCTTCATCCAAAATTCACATTTTATTCTACATTATAAACTTCACCCTGGAGTGAAGCCCTGTGATGTAATGAATGTGAGAAATCCCTTCAGTTGGGGCTCATGCCCTATTCAACATCAGCTACTTAACACTGAAGAAAAGCCCAATAAATGCAGTATGCATGGGAAAGCCTTCACTCAAAGCTCACAGCATATTCAGCAACAAAGAATTCAGACAGGGAGAGACCTTATGCATTTAGCGTGTGGGGAAACCTTCAACCAGAGCTCCCAGCTTACACTACACAAGAGGGTTCATTTACCCTGGAGCAAAATAGCACAAATGTAGTGAATGTAGAAAAGCTTTCAGTCAGAGTTCACTACTTACTCATGAGAGTTCACACCCGATAAAGACCGCACAAATGTAATGAATGTAGAAAACCTTCAATTAGAGTGTGTATCTTATTCTACATAAAAAAATTCACCCTGATGGACAAAGCCCTGTTGATGCATTACATGTGAATACCACTCATGTTTCAAACTTCATTAAATGTCAAATTTATTCTAGAATGGAGCTGTATATACACAATAGATATGGGAAGACCTGTAGTTGGGGACCACATGTTTTCTTACAGCTACAATTCATACTGGAAAAAAATTAAATCAATGTCATCATCAAATAGTGCATGCTTAATGGATTATCACTAATTCTGGAAATGTGGATAAGACTTCAGTTTAAGCTCTCAGCCATTTCATGTCAGTCTTTATCTTGCGGTAAAATGCTCAAAGTGTTGGAAAGATGTCGGGAAAAGCTTGTTTTTACACTTAGAGCATTCAAAATAGTGTAAATCTGTTTGTACAAACCTTGTCTTATAGACCAGTAATGGAGATTCAAGTTAAGCAGGTCTAGAACACCCTCTTGGAGACACAACATGGAAATTGATACAACGTGAACCTCCTAACGCATGACCCAAACACTGGTTGATGGTTCCCAATAGAGCACCATATACATCACAGGAGTAATTGTCAGGCTTTCAGAAGCAGGCCCTAGGCAATATGAAAAACTGTAACCAGGGGTAGGTGGACTCAGCATTCCAGGGAAGCCCAAGAGAAAAGTAGCCCGAAGTGTTGTTAGAAGAGTCCTGTCAGCATCAGGTGGAAATAAGGCCCTAAATGAGGAAGTCCCAGTGAGAAGAATGAGACCAGTCCCATCCAGTGGACAGGGTAAATGGTGACGAGAAAACAGCTTCCTGTGTTAGTCAACATGCTCTAGGAAGCAGGTGCCAAGATGAGATTAAACACGCAAGGGTATTCCTAGGAGAAGTATCTGTGTAAGACAAAACACGGTATTAGGACAATGCAAGTTTGTTGCAAACTGAGTATGCAAGGAAGTATGATTTAATGCACCTGTCCCAAAGGATGGTGTTTTCTCCAAGCTTGTGCTTCAGCTGACCTATTAGAAGGCCAGTCCAGCGTTCCATGAGGCCACCTGCCTTTGGATAATATGTTACAGGATACAACCACTGGGTCTCACACTTCCTTCACTATAAATTGGGTCCCCTGTTTGGATACCGTGCTATGTGAGATTCCATGCCTGTGGATGAAGCAAAGTGTAAGCCCTGAGTGGTACTGGCAGAGGTTCTGCAGGAAAGACATACATACTCATGCCTGGAATCAGTATTCATCTCTGTGAGAACAAACTGCTGCCCCTTCTAGGATAGAAGGGGCCTGCCTGATGTAGTCAACTTTTTTCCTCACATGCTGGATAGTCAGAAGGGGGCAGCTGTTATATAGATAGGCCCTGTCACAGGGGGAGGGTCATGCTGGGGCCCATGTGGAGTCCATTTCTTTTACCACAGTTACCTCTTTCAGGTGCCCACTATATTGACTCCAAGGTGGCTGATTATGAAGGCTGGCTAACATTCCATGTGCTTTTGACTTCTTGGTTGTTTGGTGCCTCTTCTGCAGTGGATGCTTTCTGATGGGTGTTCACCTATAATGCAAAAATCTGCACACTCCATGCCCCCTCCCATGTCCATACACGTGTCTCTACCACAGACCTCCTTGTTCCCAATCTCCCTTTTCTTTCTAGGCCCCCAACCAGACAGCCAGGATACTGGCACTGCCGAGGAATCTGTATATTCTCACCACAAGCCACTTCGGTTTCAACACAAGGTGGAGGAGCAGGTGCACTGCTTGAAGCTCCCACTGTCTTTCAAGGTCACCCTTGTGTGTGTCCGTAATGCAGCAGCTGTTGCCCATTCTTGACATGTACCAATGTACTGATCTGATCTATCTAGAAACCAAGTTCAGACCTTTCCTTCCTCCATTAGCTGGTCATGCAGAACCCCCCTTATGGCCATAACTGTGAGCTGGGGGGTGGGGTAGAAGACATGGGAGACTGGGCTATCTGCTTACTCAGCTTACTTGTGTCCCCTTGGCCCTACTTGGGCATCATTCTGGATGTACCTACCATTTCCACCTTAGAATGGACTGCTGCTGGGCCTCCCTAGCTTTATGCCTTTGTAGGTCTTATGGACCTCACCTCATAATGGGAGGTGCATATGGACAGGTGGCTCCTTGATGTTCCAGGATCAGCGCAGTTTTTTCCCCTACCAGGGCCCAGGAATGTGCCAAGACCTGGTTCTTAAATGGCATATAATTCTGTTCTGCAGATGTCACAGCCATACATACTCCAAAATCCCAAGATTCTGTCATTCTGTCATGCTCCCCATATTTTCCAAATGCCTGCATCATTGCACCTCTCACGGCATTTCATCCCCCTGGTCATTTGGCCAGGTCACCACAAGTGACATGCTTAGCAATTGAGTGACCATTTTGCTCCAGGCACCAACTACTAACCAGGACAGTGTTCTCCTCACCAGCCAGACAGTGGGTGAAGCAGTCCCAAATGTCCTCCTGACCACCCACTTATGGTTCATTTGTGTTAGTCTGGATCCTCCAAGAAGCAGACACCAATACAGGATTAAGCATGCAAAAGTTTTATTAGGGAAAGAGTTGGCATGAGAAAAAATAAGGAGTCAGGGAAGATGGGGAGAGCTATCAGATCACAATTCAAGTCCAACCCAGGGAGAGAAGTTTGGGTGGAATCATTCCAGACTTGTGCCATCTAAGCAAACTTACTGAGATGAAGTCAGCCATCTTGGCATTCTGTGCGTTCCAGGAATGGGCCTGCCTTAGTGTCCCTGCCATGCTCAGTAGATGGTAGGGATGAGCCCTGGGAAGTGGGGCCTCTGTGCAAACATGTTAATAACTTTCAGAGCTCAACCACTGAACCATTAATTAATGAGGTCTCTGAAATTGCAGTTGTTTTAGGAACATTCTCCTGGAAACCACAGTTGCCAACCAAGATATCTGTTGCCTATGTTGGGGGAAAGGAAAAGCATATGAGTTCAGGAAGTTGCTAATGAAAATATTTGCTAATGAAATTCTTGCTGTCCCCACCCACCCCAACCAGTCCGAAAGATAAAAGTCAGGGGAGTAATTAGGGGTCTGTGCACAGACATGTTTGGGAAGTCATCACATGAGGCCTGCATGAGAATGACATGTCAGAGCAGGGCAGTGTGGATAGTGATGGCCATGCCAGCCTTGTGCAAACGCAGAGGACAGACGGGGGAAGTAGAGGCAGCTCCATAAGTTAAGGACTCAGTCCTCCTTCAGAGGCTAATTGCCAAGACCAGGTTGTCACCAGCACTTCCGACAAACTGGCTATAAGTCTGAGGTTCCATGACCCCTCCTCAGTCTGATCATTTGCTAGTGTGGCTCACAGAGCTCAGGAGAACACTTCTCTTACCAGATTCCCGGTTTATTATGAAGAATATAGCTCAGGAACAGCTAGATAGAGGAGATGCACGGGGGTGAGGAAGGGGGACAGGGCCCTCCTTGACCCCTCAAGGCATGACACTCTCCCTGCATCTCCACGTGTTCACCAACCCCAAAGCTCACTTAGCCCCCCCTTTTTTTTTTTGGAGGGGGGATTTTTATGGTGCTTTCATCACATGGGCATGGTCAATAACTAACTTATTTTCCATTTCTCTTCACTTTGGAGGATAAGGGAGTAGGACTGACCATTGCAAGCTTCCATTCAGACCCACTCAGGAGCACACTGAGAGTCACCTCATTAGAACAAAAGACACTCCTATAACCCAGGAAATTCCAAGGGAGCTAAGGGTCTGTGTCAGACACTCCTATCACTTTGGAAATCACAAGGGGCAATTCTTATAACACCAGCATTCTTCACAGAGCTAGAACAAACAATCCTAAGATTTGTATGGAACCAAAAAAGACCCCCAAAATAGCCAAAGCAATCTTGAAAAAGAAAACCAAAGCTGGAGGCATCACAATCCCGGACTTCAAGCTATACTACAAAGCTGTCATCATCAAGACAGTATGGTACTGGCACAAGAACAGACACTCAGATCAATGGAACAGAATAAAGAGAACCCAGAAATGGACCCACAAATGTATGGTCAACTAATCTTTAACAAAGCAGGAAAGAATATCCAATGGAATAAAGACAGTCTCTTCAGCCAGTGGTGCTGGGAAAACTGCACAGTGACACGAAGAAGAATGAACCTGGACCACTTTCTTACACCAGACACAAAATGACTTCCAAATGGATGAAAGACCTAAACCTAAGATAGAAGCCATCAAAATCCTAGAGGAGGAAGCAGGCAAAAACCTCTTTGACCTCAGCCGCAATAACTTCTTACTCAACACGTCTCTGGAGGCAAGGGAAACCAAAGCAAAACTGAACTACTGGGACCTCATCAAGATAAAAGCCTTCTGCACAGCGAAGGAAACAATCAGCAAAACTAAAAGGCAACCGATGGAATGGGAGAAGATATTCGCTAACGACATATCAGATAAAGGGTTAGTATCCAAAATCTATAAAGAACTTATCAAACTCAACACCCAAAAAAACCAATAATCCATTGAAAAAAATGGGCAAAAGACTTGAATAGATCCTTCTCCAAAGAAGACATCCAGATGGCCATCAACACATGAAAAAATGCTCAACATCCCTCATCATCAGGGAAACACAAATCAAAACCACAATGAGTTACCACCTTATACCTGTCAGAATGGCTAACATTAACAGCTCAGGCAACAACAGATGTTGGCAAGGATGCGGAGAAAGAGGATCTCTTTTGCATTGTTGGTGGGAATGCAAGTTGGTGCAGCCGCTCTGGAAAATAGTCTGGAGTTTCCTCAAAAAATTAAAAATAGAACTACCCTATGGGGGCTGAGTCGATTAAGCATCCGATTTCCGCTCAGGTCATGATTCAACAGTTCGTGGGGCTGAGCCCCATGTTGGGCTCTGTGCTGACAGCTCAGAGCCTGGAGCCTGCTTCGGATTCTGTGTCTCCCTCTCTCTCTCCCTTTCCCCTGCTTGTATTTTCGCTCTCTCAAAAATAAATAAATAAACATTTAAAAAATAAAGAACTACCTTACGACCTAGCAATTGCACTACTAGCTATTTATCCAAGGGATACAGGTGTGCTGTTTTGAAGGGGCACATGCACCCCAATGTTTATAGCAACACTATCAGCAATAGCCAAAGTATGGAAAAGGCTCAAATGTCCATCAATGGATGAATGGATAAAGAAGATGTGGTGTGTACACACACACACACACACACACACACACACACACACACACACAATGGAGTATTACTCAGCAATCAAAAAGAATGAAAGCTTGCCATTTGCAACAACGTGGATGGAACTAGAGTGTATTATGCTAAGCGAAATTAATCAGAGAAAGACAAATATATGACTTCCCTCATGAGGAATTTAAGATACAAAACAGATGAACA
The DNA here is from genome assembly GCF_018350175.1 of Felis catus. Lineage (NCBI taxonomy): Eukaryota > Metazoa > Chordata > Mammalia > Carnivora > Felidae > Felis > Felis catus. The sequence continues at coordinate 83,285,996 of NC_058385.1, forward strand.
CAGGGAAGGGAAGCAAAAATAATATAAAAACAAGTAGGGGGACAAAACATAAGAGACTCTTGGGGTACCTGGGTGGCTCAGTCGGTTAAGTGTCCGACTTCGGCCCAGGTCATGATTTCACGGTTCGTGGGTTCAAGCCCTGCATCAGGCTCTGTGTTGACAGCTCAGAGCCTGGAACCTGCTTTGGATTCTGTGTCTCCCTCTCTCTCTGCCCCTCCCCAGCTCATGCCTGCACTCTGTCTCTGTCAAAAGTAAATAAACTTAAAAAAAAAATTTTTAATGGGCTACAGGCCTGAAAAGACATTTCTCCAAAGAAGACTTATACATATGGCTAACAGGCACATGAAAAAGTGTTCAATATCACTAATCACCAGGGAAATGTAAATCAAAACCTCAGACTTGTTAGGGTGGCTATTACAAAACAAAACAAAACAAAACAAAACAAAACAAAACAAAACAAAACAAAAACCTAACAAGTGTTGACAAGGGTGTGGAGAAAAGGGAACTCTTGTGCACTGTTGGTGGGAAAGTAAATTGCTACAGCCGTTATGGAAAACAGTATGAAGATTCCTCAAAAAGTTAAAAATCCCACTTCTGGGTATTTATCCAAAAGAATTGGAAGCAGGATCTCTAAGAAATATCAGCACTCCCGTGTCCACTGGGGCATTGTTCACAATAGACAAGATATAGAAACAAACTATCAACCAAGTGGATAAAGAAAATATGACATATATATCACATTTATATATATGCAAACTATATGTGTTATATATATTTGTGTATGCGCGCGCGCGCACACACACACACACACACACACACACACACACACGACGGAATTTTATTCAGCTTCAAAAAAGAAGGAAATCTTGCCATTTGTGACAACGAGGATGAACCTAGAGGGCATTATGCTAAGTGAAATAAATCAGACACAGAGAGACAAATTCTGTATCATTTCTCTTATGTTTGGAATCTAAAATAGTCAAACTCCTAGAAACAGAGATTAGAACGACGGTGGCCAGGGGCTGGGGAAAGGGAGAAATGGGGGAGGTGATGGTCAAAGGGTACAAACTTGCAGTTTTGCAAGGCAAATAATTTCTAGAGATCTGCTATATAGTGTAGTGTCTGTAATCAACAATATTGTATCATATACTTAAAATTTGCTAAAAGATTAGCGGCTACGACGCCCTCAGCGTCAGCACAAATGCCCGGATCACAGAGGGCCGGGTCCTCCCGAGGTCCTAGAGCTGCCCGGAAGTGTCTCTGGATCGCTTCCGAGGACCTGGCCCTGCTTCCGGCGTGGCAGGGGTCCCGCTCTCCGCCAGGCCGCTGTGTGCCGGATTGCGCGTTCAGGTGCGGGGAAGTCTCGGGGTTTTGGGGTGCGGGGAATGGGATCGCTCTTTCCGGGAGGGGACCGCGGACCGCGACGCGGCCCCTTGACCGCCACATCCGGGGAGCTCTAGAGGCAGATATGGTGCCGTTTGGGGCGGGGCCGGACAGCGCTTGACTCTTGGGCGGCTCTTGGGCGGCCAGGGCCGCCCCGGCGAGCAGGGGGCACGACTCCAAACGGGCCGTCTCCGTCAGCTCCTGCCCCGGGCCGGTGGGCAGAGAGGGTCAGCGTAGGGCAGCACGCCAGCCTCCGGGGAGCAGGGCCTGCACAGCGCGGCGGCCGGGGCGAGTGGAAGGCAGTTCCTGATAGTGGCCAGGCAGTGGGGGACGACCCCTTGTTTGTCAGTGGATGATCTCTGACAGGCAGGGTGAGGGGAGGCCCGGCCTTCCGAGGAGATTGGGCACGATGAACCCCGTAGAGGGCTTTCCGTGCCCCCCGGGGCTTCCCCAGAGCTCCGTGGTGCCGCATCTCGCCTTGGGCCTGGTGGGAGCCTTGGGGGCGGGATCTGTGCCCGGCTGAGCTCTGTTCAAGCACTTGGAGCTGCTGAGGTGGGCGGTGCTCCCTCGTCCTGTATAAGCAGGTGTGTGGCTCGGTCACCTGCGATGTGTCATGACATTATCCTGTCCCTTCAGGTAATGACACAGACCTTTCTCCAGGTACCTCAGCCCCTCCTGCTTGAGTGACTGTGTCTGGTTTCCCCTGTGCTGTGGAAACAGTGAGAAGTTTTGATAGACGGGCCTGGTTCTAGGCCCTGGCAGTTGTGTTTGAGCCCCGGTTTCCTTATAGACAAGGTGAGGATAGGAACTGGCTCTGGCAGAGCTGTTGTGAGAATTCAAAGTTGAATGATCTTACCGTGGGCAGTGGCAGCAGCCATGGCTGTGTGTCCCTGTGTTCTCTGGACTTTTCTTCTCCTTCATTCTTTTCTCCATTATGGATTTGGAGATCTTATGTGAGCTCTCTTGTTTTCTGGCTCTCCTCTCCTCCCCACTCCGTCTCCCTTCCCTGCCCACTCCTGGCTCTCCTCTTCACGGGATTCGAGTGGACCCCTGTGCCACCTGCTCTCAGGGAACCTCCCGTAACATGGGCTGTCATCAGTGGTTCATGCCGTCGGCCTCTCCAAGGCAGAGACCATGTCAGTCCTCATTTGCTGGCCCTTCAAAGGACAGAGGAGTTACTGGGCTTCTCTTCCCCCTCCGCCCTTGGCAGTTGCAGCTGGGACCTTTCCTCTGGGCTGCCTGATCACGAGGGAGGAAACAGCGATGTCTGCCGTGGGGACTGCATCTCCATACCTGCATTACCCTGGTGACAGTCACAGCAGCCGGGTGAGTTTCCTGGGGGCCCAGCTCCCCCCAGAAGTGGCAGCAATGCCCCGGCTCCTGGGGGACCTGGACAGGGGCACATTCAGAAAGTTGTTGAAGCTGGTGGTCAGCAGTCTGCAGGGAGAGGACTGTCGGGAGGCTGTGCAGCGCCTCAGGGCTGGCACAGACCTGCCGGAGGAAAGGCTGGGCGCCCTTCTAGCTGGCACAAACACACTGCTCCAGCAGGCTCTCCGGCTGCCCCCAGCCAGCCTGAAGCCCGACGCCTTTAAAGACCAGCTCCGGGAGCTCTGCATCCCCCAGGACCTGGTCATGGACTTGTCCAGCGTGGTGTTTGGGAGCCAGCGGCTTCTCCTCAACTCTGTGGCCAGGCGGCAGGGGACCTGGCTGCCCCATGTTGCCAGCTTGTGGTGGAGGGTGGATGTGGCAATCTCCACCAGTGCCCTGGCCCGCTCCCTGCAGCCGAGTGTCCTAATGCAGCTGAAGCTTTCAGATGGGTCAGCATACCGCTTCGAGGTCCCCACAGCCAAGTTCCAGGAGCTGAGGTACGGCGTGGCCCTAGTCCTGAAGGAGATGGCGGACCTGGAGAAGAGGTGTGAGCTCAAACTGCAGGACTGACCCGTGCTTGCAGTCCCATTCCAGTCATTTGGGGGTGGCTGACCCCGATAGGCATCTCCAAAGTGAAGCCTGTCCTTCCAGGAAGCATTTTTCAATGAGATGTTTGAACGTAATGATGTCATTCTCTGTTTAATTAAGAAAGACAACTTTTTCTTCCCTTTGTACTGGAAATAAAGCAACTATAAAAAAACAAAACCAAACACGTTCCCCTGGGTGGGCACCAAACTGCCACCCTTCCCCTGGCTGTTGCTCGTGTTGCTGGGTGAGGGCACCTGCTGCTCTGGTGTGGCCACATGTGGTCCGGTTATCATCTGGGGTCCAGGCCAAGGCCTTTGTGCGGACACTGTGGTCACTCGGCCTGGCTTGATGTAGCATTTGAGCTCTCCGCTCATTTGCTTTTATGAACCTTATGTCTTAGGGGGCGACAATTCATTCTCCTGCCTTAAATCTTTGACCTCGTGGAGCCAACATTCTAGTGCTGAGGGGGTGACATCGTAAAATGGGTAGTAAAAAATGACCAGTATCTTGTCAGAGAAGGGTGAGAGATGCAGAAATAGAGCAGGGTCCCTGTGAAGGGAGGCAGGGTTATGGAAGAGCTGGGCTGTCATCTTCGATTGGGTCATGGTGTGGGCCTTCTTGAGGACGTGGTCTAAGAGCAAAGATCTGAAGGAGGTAGGGGAACAGAGCAGTCTGAGGAATGGGGGCTCTGGGGAGGGGCAGCTGGCAGTGCATGACCGTGGAGCTGCGGCTGGGTGAGGGGCTGTGGAGGCCCCCGGGGCCTCCGTTCTGAGCAGAATGGGTGGGATCTGACAATTGTTTTAATAACTTTTCTTTCCCAGTTTTTTTGAGAGAGAGCACACACGCACACAGGGGAGGACACAAGGAGACAGAATCTCAAGCAGGCTCCATGTGAGGTCATGACCTGAGTGGAAATCAGAAATTGACGCTTAACCGGCTGAGCCACCCAGGTGCCCTTGACAGTTGTTGTAAAAGAATCTCACGGGGGGTGCCTGGGTGGCTCAGTTGGTTAAGCGGCCGACTTCGGCTCAGGTCATGATCTCGCGGTCCGTGAGGTCGAGCCCCGTGTCGGGCTCTGTGCTGACCGCTCAGGGCCTGGAGCCTGTTTCGGATTCTGTGTCTCCCTTTCTCTGACCCTCCTCCGTTCATGCTGTCTCTCTCTGTCTCAAAAATAAATAAACGTTAAAAAAAATTTTTTTTAAATCACAGGGGAGCACTTTAAATCATACACACACACACATACATACATACATACATACATACATACATACATACAATTAAATAAATAATCTCACTGGATGCTGTGTTGAGAGCACAGCACAAGGGCAGGGGCGGGGAGCCTGGTGGAGAGGCTGTTGCCAGGGCTGAGTTGGTATCTGGAGAGGGAAACGGGGGCCTCTCCTGGGATCCTCTAGGTGGGTGTCTTGGGCAGCTCAGGTTGTCATAACAAAATATCATAGATTAAATGGCTTGAACAGCATAACTGTATTTCCTCACAGTTCCAGAGGCTGGAAGTCAGAGATCACAGTGTGAGAGGCTTCTGTCCCTAGTCTGCAGACAGCCTTTCCTCAGGAAGCGTGCGTGTATGAGAGAAGAGAACTCTCTTCTCTTACTGAGGACACCAGTCCTGATGCATCAGGGCCCCACCCTTATGACTCCATTTACCCTTAACCCCCTCCCTAAAGGCACCATCTCCATCAACAGTCATACTGGGGGTCAAGGCTTCCACACGAACTTTGGCCGGGGGACACTATTCAGTCGTTAGCAGTGAGAGTGTGCAGAGTAGAGGGGAGCGGGATCTTTCCTGGGTGACTCTGTGAGAATGTTCAGGGCCCATGGCCACTTTGCACCTTCCAGCATAACCCCTCCCTGCCAGGTAGGGGAACTTGGGGTCCTGCTCTTTGCATAGACATTTGCTGTAGGGCCGTGTTCCCCCTGCAGTGTCCCTGCCTCCACGGTCTGCTTTCTGCTGGGCGACCAGGTCACAAGTCTCATGGAAAAACTTCCTCTGAAAACAGCTAATGATCTTGGGGTGCCCATCAGTCACCCTGATGCATCTGTGTTGGAACCCCTGCCCTTACCCAGCACCCCCTTCCTGCCACCCTGCTCTGTGTCAGGCTCCATCAAGATCAGCAGTGCTTGCTCACTGCCATTTACAGAACACTCCCGCCATCTCCGTTGAGTCTTCTCCCTGAGACAGGGTCATGGCAAGTTAGGTGTGCACCGAGGGCAGAGAGAGGAGGCGTCTGCACGGGAAGCTGACAACAAGGTGGGGTGGTGCTACACACTCAGAGTTAGGGTTTCAGAGGCTGAGCCCTCCAGGCAAGGCCCAGACCTGGCTAAACGGGGATGCACCCTGTGTGTCTCATCCAGCATCCGCTGCTATCTTTGGGCCCTGCTTCCCCAAGGATGCGAGCTGGACTGGGCCATCCAAACTGCCACCTGGCCCACCCTAGAAGCATGTGGTAAGTGCCAGGTGTGCTCAACCAGTGGAGGCTTTCTATGCTAGGTGTTTCTTTCATGACCATCAGACATGTTCAGGCAATATGTACTCATGAGACATTTGGAGAAACTCAAAAAATAAAAAAAATTTAAAAGTCCCTTTGCCCATAGACAGCCATGGAAACTGTGTTCATCAGACTTCATACTTATGCTGTGTGTCTGTGTTAGCTCTGTTCACTCAACCCCTCCTGAGTATGACAGTCGTGGCTAATGGCTGCAAAACCTGCCATTCCCCTCGGTGGATGTGCTGAATTTTACCTAGACAAACACACACCACAGGCTGGGTGGCTGAAACATTGATTGCCCATAGCTCTGGAGGCTGGGAGGCTGGGATCAGGATGCCGATATGGCTGGGTTAGGGCCGCCTTCAGGGCTGCAGACTTCTCCCTGTGTCCTCACAAGGTTAAAGGGGTGAGGGAGCTCTCTTGGGTCTCTCTGTAAGGGCACTAATCCCATTCATGAGGCTCTGAACCCATCCCAATCACCTCCCATATGCCCCAAACCCTCATAGCATCACATTGGGCATTAGGGTTTCAATATATAGATTTTGGCCAGGGGGGTGGGGGTGGGAAGACACAGACCACAGCAGCTTTTGTATTCTTTTTTTCTTTTAAAAATCACAGTGGGGGTGCCTGGGTGGCTCAGTCAGTTAAGCGTTCGACTTCAGCTCCGGTCATGTCATGATCTTGCAGTCCGTGAGTTCAAGCCCTGCACAGGGCCCTGTGCTGACAGCTCGGAGCCTACAGCCTGCTTCGGATTCTGTGTCTCCCTCTCTCTCTGCCCCTCCCCTGCTCACATTCTCTCTCTCCTACAAAAATAAACATTCAGAAAATTTTTTTTAAAAAATCACAGTGACATTAGTGGTAAAACCATTTTATACTGAAACTGTTTAGAAGTGGGAACAGATGAGGCAGAACATTTTAAAGCCCTTGATATTACTGCCAAAGCACAGCCTCCTCAGCCTTCACGGGCCAGTCCCTGGTGATGCACAAAGAAATTACAGGTGTAACCAACAGGTGCTAAGCAGTCTAGGTACAACTTTAACTCACAAGTGTGAAGTTCCCCCGCTTCACAGGTGATAACGCATAGAGGTTAGAGAGTTGCCCGATGTCAAACAGCTGGTGGGGGTGCTGTCCACCTTCCCTCCCCACCTGGATGGGGCTCCCCTGTGACAGTGTCCCTGGTCTACTGACTGGGCAAGTGACTGGGAGGGGCAAGGAGGTTCAGCCGGGGGGGCTTCAAGAGGCTCTCCCTGCTGGCTCACGTGCCTTGAGTGGCTACTGGCCCCAGAAGGAGGACACACGTTTAGGGCTGAAAGCCATGGAGATTCAGGGGCTTCTGCTGTGCAGGATTCTTGGAATTTGGTAGGTGCAACCAGGAATGGAGCCCTAAGATCTGAGCCAGGCTTTTATGCCCCAGCAGGAAGCTCCACGCTGTAGTGCCACTAAAGGGCCACGTGGCTGGGCCCCCATGGTCCTCAATAATACACCTGAGCAGAGAGGAGGAGCACTTCCCAGGCCACCCTACTGTCGGCATCTATGAGAAACACGCACAGCTCCTTCCCAAGAGGCCCTCGCAGGGAGGACAGAGCTCTCACTTGGAGCCCACATCAAGCCTCTCAGCAGTTCTTGCAGGTAGAGGACACTTCCACTCACAGATAGGCCGATGGAGGCTCAGAGTTACAGGAGTCAGACAGTGGGCAAGTGCCCAGATCTGCACACCCTTGCTCTGCCTGTGGGTTGCAGGGACCACCCCCTACCCCATCCTTGTGCATCGGACCGGCCGGGATTGCTTGGCAGTTTGGTGCATTGGTGTGTCCACTCTGAGAGTCAGCAGACTCTGGGAGGGCCCTCAGCCCCTTGCAGGCACAGCACCTGGTCACATGCAATCTGCTCCTGCTGGGCTCCGGACACGTGGGGGTGTAATGTTCTGCCCACTCACCAGCCGTTTACCAGAAGAGACAGTCTGTGCTTTTGGTCTTTCAGTCAGTAACAGTGGGGTCAGAGCATTGTTCTCCATCCATGGTGGGCTGGACAAGGCAGCCCTAACCACGCTGTCCCTCCCACAGCACCTGCAAGGTGGCCTCCCCTCCGTTTCCCACTGCTGCTCCACAGAGCTGCTGCAGCAGGGGATGGCTGCAAGGGAATATTTCAGCTTTCCAGGTCACAAGGGTTGTCGGCTCTGCCAATGTTGCTTGCAAGCTGCCAGACGCTACGTAAATGAACGGGCACAATTACTTTCTTACTGGCACTGAAATTTTAATTTCATAGGTCACAAAATCATCCTGTTTTCAAGCATTTAAAAACCATTGTTAGTCTCTGGGGACATGCAAAACTAGGTGGCAGGTGGCTCTGCCATACCGCCCTCAACCCAGCCAGGCTGGGGTGGGTGGATCCTGTGTGCCCAAAGGACTCCCCTAGGCTACAGAGCAACGGTCTACCCTCATCTGTAGTCAGTCCTTACCACTCACAGGCCTTGAGGTCCACCTTTGTCTCCAGCCTGCACAAGGTCTTGTACAGAGAATGGACACTTGTACTTGGAAAAATTTCCCTTTTCCATTTTCTTGATCTTATTTAGATCTCTGTGAAGAGTTTTCAAACATAATCTCTACACTCAACATGCATGGGGCTTGAATCACGACCCCGACATCAAGAGCTGCACGCTCCACTGACTGAGCCAGCCAGGTGTCCCTCTGTGGAAACTCTTGATGCTCGTGCATTTCCTCTTCTGACAGTGTCTAACATCCCAACCTCAAAGCTCCCCAAATGCAGCATTCATTCGTGCGACAAAAATTTCCTAGGTTCTGAGTGCACGCCACGCACACTGTGTAAACTCACCTGGGCTCTGCACCCCCCACACCTTTGTGAAGCTTCCAGGAAGCTTGGTGGTTCCAATCCAATGTCATGAATCAAAGCTTAGCCTGATTGAGTAAAAAGTAGTTTCAAGTCAAAATTATGGGCTTATTGCTTCAAAAAAAAAAAAAATCCACGGTATTTTAATATCTACTCTGAAATAGAGTGCTGGGTATTCTTAAAAACGTTCGCTGTTACATCTACTGAAGCCCATGTTGGAAAATACCTTTTAAAGTAGAACAGAATGCCCAAAACCTTGCACTATCCCACAGGTGGCCCTCCTCCACCCCCTCTGCCAAAGGGCCACCAGCTCACAGGACACGCACAGATGCTCTTCAAGGGCTCCAGGCATTTTAGGTGCTGAGGCAGCTTGATTTCACAAAGTCTTGCCGGGCAGGCCAGTGTCCCATGTCTCACGTGGATGCAGCTAAGGACTCCTCACCCTACAATTGCGCAGGGGAGGCTCTAGACTGGAATGTAAACTCTAGAGTGGTTTCTATCGAATTCCTGGTTGTATTGGGACATTTATATGAACAAACCGCACTAAGAGGTGAGAGGAAAAGTAATTCCTCAAAGGTTGGAGGGCATGAAGATTTTACCCAAGTTAACAAGGCAAGACCAGCAAGTGTGAACTTGGCCCTTGAATACAAGAGTGGGCAGAGCCAGCCTGCACACAAAAGGGCCAGCTCTGTTCCAATAAACTTTATTTGGTCACACTGAAATGTGATTTCAACATACTTTTCAAACGTCATAAAATAGTCATTTTTCCCATTTAAAAATGTAAAAACGCTTCTTAGCTTTTAGGCCTTTTAAGAGGTAAACTGAGGTACATTAAATTTTTGAAGAGTTTATATTTGAACAAACACTGCCTGGAGCCAGGCAGGACCACACTGAAACATCAGGAGTGCTGTGCTGGCAGGAGAAAAGGGAGAGGTGTTTACAGATGCAGGAGCAAAACTGGGAAACTGTGTGACTGGTTATGGCTTAAGCAGGTGCCTTATTTGGGGAAATCTAGTTGACTGTGATTAGGTGTTCTTAAATTTCATTTTCTCAGATAGGATTGCATTTACAGGAACGGACTCTGGCTTAGCTTTTGATCTGCTTGTGTAGTTCCCAAGGCATGAGAGTCACCCAGTCTAATGGCCTCGTACATATTTTCACAGGCTGCATAAACAGCAAACTGCATTTTGCCCATACGCTATAATCTGTCAGCTCCTGATCTAGAACCATATCAATCCAAAGAGAGAATCCAGGTGAAGAAGACTTAGGTTGAATCCTCTGGCCCTTTTCGGCTGGCCTGTGGTTGCTGTTAGAAGACAGAAAGCACCATGCTCAGGCTGGAATCTGGAAGAGTTCATGTAACTTTCCACCCCTCTGTCCCATCATTACCCAGAAGTGGCAGAGACAGGTTTCCTTTCTGGGAATGGCACATTCAGTGACCAGACTGCCTTCCTAAGGCACGTGGGCCCACGAAAAGTCCCTGGTCCTCTGGCAATGACCCTTTTGGACACACTTCTGTGGAGAGGCGGTTACAGCCACTGAAATGGGCACAATGATTTCATGGTGTCCTGACACCCGGGCTGGGAACACCACTTCCAAGGGGGCGGGTACAGGCCAGGGGGACAATCTTCACTCCTAGGACTAGCACTGTGGCCTAAGAACACATCACTCGTTGTGCCTGACTGAGCAGCAGTGGGTGGCAACTGGGCTGACCTGCTGTGGGACCGAGATCCCTGTCCATGTATTAGAAACACAAACACACAGACTTGACCATCCTGAACTCTGCTGTTCCTAATGCCAGAAAGTTGGGGAATTCCCAATGCAAACAGAGGGATCAGCCAGCCTGACTTTCACCTAATACAAATCCAGAACCTGCTGTTGGGCCATACCACACATGGCCATTGAGGCTGTGTCTCAAAGACCTACCCACAGGCTTAACCATACCAGGTGATGGTGACCCAAATCAAGTGTTGCAATAAATCCTGAAGTGACTGACCTGTGTCCCTCTGGGTTATCTTTCTGTATGTGGGAGAAATGGGCCTCTCCATTGGGACAAGGGGGAGGGGTCCCTGGTCCAAATTTCACCCCTCCGATAACTGTCAATGACACCAAAGATCGGCAGGTGTCGATTGAGTGGTCGTGGGTAGTAGCCAGTCTAAGACTTCTGGTCCCCTGGAACTTTTTCACAGTTGGCAGGGCCAGGACCCTGAGGGCGGGGCCACCATCAACACTGTTAGCCTCATTCTGCGGGTCAGCAGTCTGTCTCCACCTCCACCAGCATCCGGGAAAAGGCAATGGTCTCACATGCAGCTCGCAGACCCTCCTGGTTCTGGCAGTTTGTGTGGCAGGAGCGGTTCTGGGGAGTCTGGTAAGCAGCCTGGCCTCCGGGTAGCTCCGCTGGGCTCACATGAGCAGTTTCTGCAGTGCTGAGGCCAGGTCTGCCCTGGGTTCCGCTAGAGATGCTGGCTCGGGGTCTCAGTGTGGGAGCAGGGAGCTCTCCCACATTCAGTTCTTATGGTCACCCTGTAACGATGCTCAGATAAGCAGACAGACTCTGGATTTCATGGAGAACAGTGGCATCCAGAGTCACAGAGCAGGTCCCTGGGTGCAGGTGCTACTCCTGGAGTGCCTGCACTGATCCAAGCTCCTGTCTGAAGAGGCTGGTGCCAGGCCCTCTGGCTGTAGCCCCGGGTTGCTCTGATGGGGATGGAGTTGGAGGAAAAGGAGTCAGGTGAAGAAGGCAGCTTCCTCTGGGCTTCCACTAGCACAAGCTAACACATCCTTACTGCTGAAGCCAGTCTGAGGAACTGTCTAAGGAACTGCTAAGGGAAGACGCTTTGGGCAACTTCTCAGCTACTTGTGTGGCAGGGCTCATGGGCCTTTTCCCATGACACTTCCTCATCCGCGGGATGTGGCGTCTTTCTTCTGTGAACTCGAAAGTCTACACGTGTGCACCCTGGCTTGAGGGACACAGGCTTTGCTGCGCGGGATGAGGTCACACGTTGCAGCAAAGATATATCCACTTTGTACGAATTTGGACATTTTCTCTCTTAAGGGAGCAATTCTGAACCTATCCCCACATTCTAAATTCTTGTCAGTATAAATGATCCCATATAAAATACGTTAAGGTTAAGGCTGCAGGTTTATTCACATTTATACACATTTATAAAGACAGGTGGTCTATCCCATGTGAATTTTCTGATGCTGAGTAAGCCGTGAGCTCCGATTAAAAGCTTTGCCACATTCGTTACATTTGTAAGGTTTCTCTCCAGTGTGAATTCTCTGATGAATGATTAGATGTGAGCGCCACCTGAATATTTTCTCACATTCGTTACATTTATGCAGTTTCTTTACAGTGCTGACTTTTCTACGGCTCACATGGGTAGAAGCTTCCAGGGTATTCCCATATTCATGATACCACTGGGCACGAGTGTGGATCCTCTGGTGCTCAATAAGATAGGAACTCCGGCTGAAGGCTTTCCCACACTCACTACATCCATACGGCTTCACTCCTGCATGAATTATCTGGTGTTGGAAAAGGGTTGAGTTTTGACTGAAGGCCTTCCCACATTCAGTACATTTATAGGGTCTCTCCCCAGTGTGGACCCTTTGATGTATTGTGAGCTGTGTGCTCATACTGAAAGCCTTTCCACATTCGACACACTCGTAGGGCTTCTCTCCCTTATGGATTCTCTGATGGTAAATGAGACTTGAACTCTGGCTGAAGGCTTTTCCACAGTCACTACACTCGTAGGGTTTCTCTCCAGTGTGAATTCTCTGGTGCTGAATTAGGTGTGAGCCCTGGACAAAGCCTTTCCCACACTCATCACACTTGAATGGTTTTTCTCCAGTGTGAGTTCGCTGGTGGCGAATAAGCCGTGAGCTACAACCAAATGCTTTTGCACACTTGTTGCATTTATAAGGTTTCTCTCCAGTGTGGGTCAGTTGATGCTGACTAAGGCGAGACACCCACCTGAAGGCCTTCCCACACTCATCACACTTAAACGGTTTCTCTGTAGTGTGGATTCTCTGATGGGCAATGTGGCTGGGACTACCTGGGCTTCTTGGAAGTTGAGGCTTCTCCCCGGCATGCATCCGCTGGTGTTGAGCCAGGGTTGAGCTCTGGCTAAAGGCCTTCCCACACTCCTGGCACTGGTAGGGCCTCTCTCCAGTGTGGGTCCTCTGGTGTCTGACCAGCTGAGACTGTTGGCTGAAGGCCTTCCCACACTCCCGACAGCCATAGGGCCTCTCTCCCGTGTGGACCCTCTGGTGGTGGATGAGGCTGGAGCTCTGACCAAAGGCCTTTCCACACTCCTCACACCTGTAAGGCTTCTCTCCAGTATGAATTCTTTGATGCTGAATAAGTTTTGAGCTCAGACGAAAAGCTTTTCCACACTCAATGCATTTGAATGGCTTCTCTCCAGTGTGGATTCTCTGATGCTGATTAAGCTGCGAGCACAACCTGAAGACTTTCCCACATTCCTCACATTCATACGGCTTCTCTCCATGGCAGTTACTTCGAGGTTTCCCCTGCAAGCAATCAGGTAATTTTTTTTTACACTCTGGACATCTGTTAGGTTTCTTCGGTGTATTAATTTCCTGATGCAGAGCAATGTCCGGAGTCGATCTGAAACTCCTGCCACACATATCACATCTTCGGGATGTCCCTTCTGCGGCACCTCCCTTACTTTTGTCAGGGTGACAACCCAGTACGCCAATGCCCTCCAGCTCGCCACGTCCCTGGGCACCCTCCTTGGCGAAGGTCTTCCTGGGAGTCACAGTGCCAGTGTTCAAGCAATTTTTCTGGAGGAGGGAGCTTGGCTTACTCTCTGACCAGACCTCAGAATCAGAGGTGTCTCTAAAGCCAGAACTCTGAGGAAAACCTTGTGGGGAGCTTCTGACCATGGCCACACGGGGTTCCGATTTTAGAGCATCCACGTCCTCACAGGCCTGCTCACTTGCCATCCCAGCTGCAGAATCTGAAATAAACAGGAAATAAAATGGTTCTTATCCCCTGTGCTCAGAGAAAGGACAAAGACCAGGGGCAGTGGCGGAGGCTGCATCAGGCAAGGATACACCCACATGGAAAACACTACCAGAAGTCGGGCCTTGGACAGTTCTCAAGATTTAGCTTCGTTGACACTTTTACTTCATGCGTTCAACTACCGTGTGTTCCTGTGGGGGGGGGACACATCAGCAGAGGCTCGTCCCGTGGGGAACCGGTATGAGTGAAAATCCATAAGGAAGTTCTGGGCTGGAGAGCCTGGCAAGTGTGGCAAAAGGCAGGTTGGGCTTGAGGTGCCAGAGGCTCCTGGATCCAGAGGTGTGGTGAGGGGAGTTAATGGACAGGTTCCGAGGAAGATGAGGCTGGACAGCTGCCGTGGGGCACGCCCTGGGTGAGCCTGAAGGGGGGTGGTACTGAGCAGGACCCCAGACCCGAATCTGGCTTCCTCCAGCTGCTGCTAAGCCACCTTCTCTGATACACATCTGACCACGTACGTCAGCCCCACAGCTTCCAGGAGGCCACACCCGGTGGCCTATACTGCCTTCTCATTCCCTTGGGGTTCTGGTCAGTCCACTCACCCCTGACTGACCCCCACGAGGCCTTCCTGACATCTGCCTTCCTTCTAGACTTTCCAAATAAGTGTCAGCCCCTCTCCTACTCGGCAGTCCCAGAAAGTACCCTTGCTAAACTCACACACCTCCTTGGTGTCTGTGATCACACCCAGGGTCATAACTAACATCACAACCAACTTCATAACCAGTGCGATAACCGCTGTTATAACCAGTCCATTTCTACCCCACAGAAATATCCTCCAGGGGCCCAGTTCCAGGGTTCCTGGTGGCTCTTAATGTCAGTCCCCTCTCCAGCTCGGTGATCTGAAGTTCTCAGTCAGTCCTAGGGTGAGGAAGAGGCCATCACATACTGAGCATCTTCTGGGCATAAGGAACACTTAGTTCCTGGCTGTTCCTCAATTAGTCTTTGTGACAATCCAATGAGGTCAGTAGTGAGTTAGAGAAGGAGCTTGTGGTTCCCCAGTCACACAGCTAATTACAGAATCAGGAATGAACCCAATTCTGTTCCCCCAACACATGCCCCTTCAACCTCTCTGTGCCCTTATGACACAGGGCATCTCCTACCTGGCCTCTGGGGCACAATCACACAACCTTTCGACAGGGCAAAAGTGGCCATATGGTGCTGGCTCACTCAGTCCTCTGCCCAGGCCTCCCTCCACTCTGGAGATGAGAAAGTGGACATGCACTGCTCTCCTCTCCCTCCTGCTGGAAAACAAAGGCCCCCATGGACGCCAAGGAAGAGCACAGTGGAAACGTCCACAGTTGTGAGCCTAGAACCTCCCGCTGCACAGGAAGGAGAAAGATAATCCACGTGGTTCAGCAGCCACAAGCCCACCCAACTCCTCTCTGGAGTCTGCCTCCACCTGGCTTTCTGCAATCAAGTCTATGGGAAGCCTCCCTACGCACCAGGCTTCCCCTCAGGCTCAGCTAGCCACATGGTCCCTCTCCTCTTTGGGCCCACGTCACACTCGTACCCAGCACGGCCCATTTTTACGTGACCCTACTTACTAGTGACACCTTCTCTGACAAAGACCCTCTCTTGACCAGCTCAGCCAGGCTCCTCTGAGCCTTTCTCGACCAGGCCTCATCCTTGGCCCGTAAGGACAAAAGACTAATGTCGCTACTTACAGCTAAAGGTTTCCTCCCTAGGATGAGCCTAGCCCTCCTTAAGGTGTGTGCCTGAGAAAACTCAAGGCTGTCAGAACGATCTGTTTATTCCAGCCACACCTGAGGGACAGGTTGTCTCCCAACTTCTGTGGGAGGGCAAGACCCAAATGCCACAAGCAGAGGTCAGCAAGCCCAGGTAGGTGTCAGAGGGTCCACTCCCTTCCGCTCTTGTAATCCATCACTTCCTGGCTCTAGCTGAACCCCACTCACCCCCTGCCTGCTCTGATCATGTCTGAACAAATGGAAGCCGAGTTCACTCACACTGGACTTTCTCCATTGCAATTTATTACTATGGATTAAGAAAAATCTATCCCCACCATTTTAACTAGTGCCTCGCTATGTGTATCTATGCATGACACTGCCCACGGGGCCCCTCGGGGACTCATAATTGAAGCCTAGAGTTCTCATCCTTCCCTAGAACTCAAAAGCCCTTCTCTGTAAGCTCTGAACAACCTGTGAGAGGATACAAGCACATGTTAAAAAACAGAGCCTCCTTCTGGAAGTGGTTTTCCCTCAGACAACAGATGTTGTCCCTGCAGGCTGACAGGCACTAAGGTCTCTTGTGCTGGGGACAAAGGTAGCTGTGGTGGTGGGTTAGGGGTGTGGCTCTGCAACCTGCTGCCGCTCTGGGCCATTCCTCAGTTACCTGCTGCACTAGCCAGGCACAGATAACATCTCTGGGTACTTACATTTTTCTGACACGCTCCACATGTTTTCATCTGTGAGGCCGTACTCTTGTCCTATGTCTCAGGCTTGTGACAAGTCTACATTTATTGTGGGGAGGTGTTCTTTGCTGCTGCCTCATCACCATAAAGACCATTTGCTGCGTAAAAACCCATGGAACTACCCAATTCTGCCAGCTCCAGCTAGCTTTTCCGCCATGGTACCCCCTTTGAAATCTCTCCTCCACCTTGGAAATACTTAGTAGGAGCTGGGTTTTAACTGGGCTAGCCTACAGCTTTACCTCCTTCCCAGGAAGGATCAAAAAGGGGTCTAAGCAGGAAGGCAAGGCCAAGGAGGCTGGGGGCTGGGGTCAATGTTCCCAACACTCCTGCCCATACACTCATACCTCAGGACACGAACCTGCTGATGCCTCGATTTTGGCCGTGTGGCTTCCAGAATTGTGAGACAATTAACCTCTGTGGTTTTAAGCCTCAAGTTTGTGGTGCTTTGGTACAGCAGCCCTAGGACCCAACACAGCCCTGAAGCCTGATGTGAGAGGCTGGGGTCACCCAGGAGCCCAAACAGTCCTGGAGGAGCTGCTGGCAGGTGGGAGGCAACTGTCTCAGGGATGACTGATGTTTGCCTGAGAGGCTGCTCAGAGCCAAGCTTAGTGCTTCCCTTGGAAGTTCCTTTGCACTTTGCTTAACACGAACATCAGTAAAATTGGAAATTGAACCTATGCCTGAAAAGCAAACTCTGTTTTTGCTATAACACGTAAGAGTCTCATGTCCCTGCTTTTCTGTAGTTCAGTCTCTCCCAATACAACCCCACGACCAGGCGATAGTTCTGTCAACGGGCCCACCTGTGGCCCCGTGGTGCCCCCAGGCAGCCCGGCATGCCCTCTTGGCTGGTCCCTGGGGTCTGCCTTCAGCTTCCCACCCTCAACCCTTGCTGGGCATGGGTTCCCCGAACATCTCCTCACTCCTTTACCTGGAAACCTCTTTGCCACAGGCCTAAGCCTCACCTGTAAGGGAGGTCCTTGCCACCTCTCTCCCCTCGACTCCCTTCAGGTCAAGGACCCATGGCTCCTGCCCCTGCTCCAACCGGGAGATCAGCTCAGGCTTGAAGACCAGGAATCCTGCTGTGGGGATGGCAGAGAAGGGGACCATGTCAGCATGGCTGAGGGTACACCCCAGGGCCCAATGCTCTTGGTTTCCAGGAATTAAGAGGCAGGGGGCTGTTGGAGCACAAGCAGAGCTTCCAAAGGGAACATCAGGGGGAGAAGGTCTGGACACAGTGGCCCTCTCTGTCCAGCTCCTCAAGTTGGACAATGAGAGATACCTGGACTCCCAGCCCATCCCCATCCACACCAGGGCCAGGATCCTCAGGGGATCTATCACCAAAGAATCTGCAAGGAACAGGCCAGGTCTAGCTTTAGGAGAAAGCAGCCAGGCACTGCCAGCACCTCCCTCAGCAGAGATGGCCTGTCCCTCAGTTCAGAGGGCAGGAACATTCCAGGAGATAGGAGTGGCCAAGAAGCAAGACAGAAACAACAAAAGTAAGCCAACAAATGAATGGATTTTAATTCGGAGGGCGCTAAGCCCTGTGGTCAGGGTTTCCCTCCCCCAGGTTTCCGGCTGTGGGGGTGGGGAAGGGCAAGCAGAGAGACCCTGAAGGATAAAGGCCTCAGGTGCACATAGGACTCCATGCTCAGCAGGAAACGTGCTCTCTCGAAGAACATGTGGAATGTACAAAGAAAACAACTCTAGGCCAACTGTGAAGGGAGTCATGTCCACAGGACAATACAACGCTGTGCCCCAACCCAAAATATAATTGGATGTGAAGGTTATGACAACACGGAGCTCAAAGCTATTAGGTACTTGGGGCGCCTGGATGGCTCAGTCGGTTAAGCATCTCCCTTCGGCTCAGGTCATCATCTCGCGGTTCATGGGTTCAAGCCCCACATCGGGCTCTGAGCTGACAGCTCGGAGCCTGGACCCTGCTTCGGATTCTGTGTTTCTTTCTCTCTCTCTCTCTCTCTCTGCCCCCCCCCACACACCACACACACACACCACACACACACTCTCAAAAATAAACATTAAAAAACTAAAAACAAACAACTACTTGAAAACTAAATAATGAATTACTAAGTAGCAGCTCTATTTACTACAAAACTCATGGGATGAAGCTGAAGCAGTATTTGCAAATAAAATTTTACATTTTTAAATACATTTATTATAGAAATGAGCATAGTAAAACACAAATGAGATAAACGTTAAACTCAAGAAGTTGGGAACAAAACAGCACAGCAAACTCAAATAAATAAAAAGGAAGAAAATAATAAAGGTGGGGTGGGATTCAATGAAATAGAGAACAAAGGCAACAACACTATCCCCCACCCCCAGAGAAAGATCAGCCAAACCACAACCTGGTTCTCTGAAAAAACGAATACGACAGCTCTTGTGGCAAAATTGACTGAGGTCAACACAGTGAAAAAATAAAATAAATAAGGAAAACAACTACACACACAATGCAGACTAAAAATAAAAGAGTATTATGAACAAACAGATGCTAAAAAACTTGGAAATCTAAACGAACACATCACTTCACAGGAAAACTAAAAATGACAAAATCAGCACAAAAGGAAACTTGCAAACTTGACAGATATTATTCACTAAAAAACAAAACCAGGGGCGCCTGGGTGGCTGAGTCGGTTGGGCATCTGACTATGGCTCAGGTCATGATCTCACGGTTTGTGAGTTTGAGCCCCGCGTCGGGCTCTGTGCTGACAGCTCAGAGCTTGGAGCCTTCTTCACATTCTGTGTCTCCCTCTTTCTCTGCCCCTTCCCTGTCTCTCAAAAATCAATAAGCATTAAAAAAAGAAACAAACAAAAACAAAACTAAAAGCAAAAAACACTAGCGCAAGACCTTCCTTTCCCAAGGGCCCAAGGCCCAGACAGTTTTACCAAACACTGTAATTCCACCTACATAAATTCTTCCAGAAATTAAAGACAGCAAAATGTGCCCAGTTCATCTTATGAAACTCATATGCCAAGGGCCATTTGCCAAAAAAATAGAAAAACAATTCACAAAAAGAAAACATATAGGGGCACCTGGATGGCTCAGTTAAGCAAATGACTTCAGCTCAGGTCGTCATCTCACAGTTCATGAGTTCAAGCCCCGCGTCGGGCTCTGTGTTGACAGCTCAGAGCCTGGAGCCTGCTTCGGATTCTGTGTCTTCCTCTCTCTCTGCCTCTCCCCCGCTCACACTCTCTTTCTCTCTTCCTCAAAAAAAAATTTTTTTTAAACCTTTTTTAAATTAAAACACAAAAACAAACAAAAAACAAACAAACAAAAAAAAACCAGGGGTGCCTGGGTGGCTGAGTCAGTTAAACATCCAACCTCAGGTCAGATCATGATCTCACAGTCTGTGGGTTCAAGCCCTACATTGGGCTCTGTGCTGACAGCTTGAAGCCTGCTTCAGATTCTGTGTCTCTCTCTCTCTCTTTCCCTCACCCACTCATGCTCTGTCTCTCTGTCTCTCTCTCTCTCAAAAAATAAACATTAAAAAAAACCAAAACAACAAAAAACAATAAAAAGAAACATATTAAAAGTCAATTTTGCTCATGAACAGGGAAGCAAAAATCTGAAACATAATACTGCCTAGCTGAATCCAAAATAGTACTGAAATTTATATGTAAAATATAATTTAAGTAGAGTTTACTCCAGAAATACAAAACACGTTAATAAGATTTACTAGACTAATAAGGTGAAAAAATCATACAAACACTTCAATTGATGCAGAAAAATAATTTGTTTACGATTATGATTAGCCAACTTCTGATGTTAATTAAATGTATTCCTTTTTTTTTAAAAAAAAAAAGGGGGGGTCTTTTTATTTAGTTATTTTTTAATTTATTTTTTAAGTAATCTCCACACCCAAGGTGGGCTGGAACTCACAGTCCCAAGATGAAGGAGATGCACGCTCCACAGACCAAGCCAGGTGCCCCTAGAAAAATCTTCCTTTTAGATTTTTTTCTATGTTTATTTTTGAGAGAGAACACAAGTTGGGGAGGTGTAGAGAGAGAGACCAAGAATCCAAAGCACAAAGTTTGACATGGGGCTCAAACCCACAAACCGTTGAGATCATGACCTGAGCTGAAGTTGCACGTTCAACCGACTGAGCCCCGCAGGTGCCCTGAAGTATTATTCCCTTTAACACGAGGAACAAAGGGCGCCTGGGTGGTTCATCTGGTTGAGAGACCAACTCTTGATTTTGGCTCAGGTCATGATCCCAGGGCTGTGGGCTTGAGTCCCAAGTAGGGCTCCTTGTTGAGTATGGAGCCTGCCTAAGGTTCTCTCTCTCTCTCTCTCTCTCTCTCTCTCTACCCCTCTTCCCAATTGCACACGTTCGCTTTCTCTCAAATAAAAAAAAATTAAATAAGGAACAAAACAAGCATATCCACATAAGTCCTGTCTGACACACCACTGTGGCTCTGGGCACAGCTAAAGGCCAGGACACTGGGGACACCAAGGGGGAAACCACCACTGGTTCAGCTGCAGGTGACTCCTCCTAGAATACAGCACCAGAGCAGCAGGAAGTTCAACAAAGTTACCAAATACAAGCATTTCTGTAGAGCAGCTATACTCAGTTAAAAATATAGCAACATAAAAAAAGATACATTCACAAAGCAACCAAAAATAAAGTATCTAGACGGGACCAGACCACTCTGGAGAAAATCTAATAAATTTCTAGAATTCTTTTTTTTTTTTTTAACGTTTATTTATTTTTGAGACAGAGAAACAGAGCATGAACAGGGGAGGGGCAGAGAGAGAGGGAGACACAGAATCTGAAATGGGCTCCAGGCTCTGAGCTGTCAGCACAGAGCCCGACGCGGGGCTCGAACTCACGGACCGTGAGATCATGACCTGAGCCGAAGTCGGACGATTAACCGACCGAGCCACCCAGGCGCCCCTAAATTTCTAGAATTCTAATAAATTACAGAGAATAAATGGAGACACATTCCATGGTCTTGGGTGGGAACAGTTAATGAGGACGAGATCAGTTCTTCTCTTGTTAGTTCTAGAAATTCAAAGCACTCCCAATAAAAATTCCAGTTCCAAGTATTGAATAACTCACTTGCTATAAACTTATATGAAAGAATTACCTTATTACCCACGAGTAGATAAGCAAAGTTTTATGAAAGAATAAAAAGGGGAAGTTGTCTTACCAGGTATTAAGACACACTACGAGGCCAGCTCAGAAACACAGTCACACACATGAAAAAAGGTGGCTCCACAAATCAACGGAAGACAATGGGCTGCTTAGGCGGTGATACCAGGAAATGGCTCAGTGTATAAACAAAAATAAAGCAAGACTCCTACCTAACTCCAGACACAAACGTGGTGCCAAGATCTAAATAAGAAACATAAAGTTCACAGGCGAACGTATAAATTGTCTCTATGACCTTGGAGAGGAAAGAACTTTTAAATACAATTTCAAAGATACAACCCATAAGGCAAAAACTAATGGATTTGATTCATTAAAATCTGACCTCACAAAGTTAACAAACACAGGGACACCGGATTCAGTTAAGTACCTGACTTTGGCTCAGGTCATGATCTCATGGTTCATGAGTTTCGGCCCCACGTGGGGCTCTGTTCTGACAGCTCAGAGCCTGGAGCCTGCTTCAGATTCTGTCTCCCTCTGTCTTTGCCCCTCCCCTGCTTGCATTCTCTCACTTTCTCAAAAATAAGCATTAAATTTTTTTTTTTTAAAAGTTAACAAACACAAGAGAACGGGAAAAGTTATTTACAATGCACAAAACTCACCACAACACCTCCCAGGGTCAGCTCTTGATCCACAAAGACCCACGGCCCCCATAACCACAGCCCTGACAAGGGCCTGGCTAGGTGGGTGCTGACCAATGATGCAGGGGGAGGGGTCCCAAGATGCAGCCTCACCTAGTCCAGCCACACTGCTGTGGTTCTCCAGCATTACTTCCTTGTAGAGGGCCCTCTGGCCAGGGTCCAGACACTGCCACTCCTCCCTCGAGAAGTGCACGGCCACATCACCGAACGTCACAGCCTCCTGAAAAAACATACACCAGCACCCCAGGGAAACCTGGGTGCCAGCCCCATCCTGGCTCCACCTCATGGTGTGTCTCAGCCACATGTACCACAGGGCTGGGCAAGACAGTCACCGAGCCCCTTTGGCTCTAAAATCAAGGGGAGTGGCAGTATGAAGGAGGGGGAAGGAGCCAGCCCTACAAACCTCCCCCCACAAGAGCCTCAGATGGGCCCCAGTCTGGGCAGAGGATGGGCTTGCCTGAGCTTGGGAATGGCCACAAGGGGCCAATGGAGGGTCTAGGCCAAGGCCCAGGGGGCAGGGTGGGTGTTCAGAAGAAAAGGTAGGGGCCCTCACAGAGCAAGTGAGGAAACGGAGGCAGTCACACTCCTACCATGAGGCTCGGTGGATGGGCATCCATGTGTCCTGGATGAGACCTGTTGGCAGTTATGAAAGGATCAGAGGTCAAGGTACTGGAGGACCCCTAGCCCTGACTTCCTGGCTAACTGAGAGGGTACTGTGTTCTCCAATCCTTTACCTTTAACCCCCGATGTTCATTAGCAAGGACATAAGGTGGAACCAACATAACCACAGCACTTAAGTATCTTCCCCCACTCCCCACCAAAGCTTCATCTTTCAGAGTGTGTGGTGTGTGGGAATCACTCCAGACACAGAAGGGGTGGTTGCCACACGTGGTAAGTGCTAGACTAAGCAATGGGGATGTAGCAGCGCACAAGGCTTGAGAACTTTCCCATCATGAAGCACAGTCTAAAGGGTTAACGATACAAACACAACATCACAACCATGACCATGCCCCAGTGCAAGAAAACTCTGAAAGCATTTAAACTAGGAAACTCTGGTTTAATGATGAGTCACTTCCCAGGGGAGCTAACTAGGCCAAGAGGATGGAGGTAGGGAGGGCGCTAAAGGCAGCAGGGAAGGCATGTGCAAAGGGACTGAAGCAAAATAGAATGGGCAGAATGAGTCCATGGAGCTGTTCACAAGCAGCAAGGGGAAGTGGTGGTGTGACTGGAGGATGACGCCAGAACAGTGGATTACCGTAGGAAAAGGAACGGATTCAGAATCCCCGCCCCCCCCCCCCCCCCCGCCCCAGCAATCTACATAAACTTGGCCCCAATCCCAGGCATTCCCCTAGGCAGTCTGAATGAGAAGTGGGCTTCCTATGGGAGCTTCTGGCTCAGAAAGTGGCGTGTGGGCGGAAGCTCCAGGCCGTGGGCATAGTGAAGCTGACCCAGGCAGTAGTGAGCACTGTCGGGTGGGCCCCCACCTGCGACGGGCCAAGAGTGAATCTGGAAGCGCTGGATCCCAGGTTCCCAGTAGAAACGGACAGGCCCTGAGAAGGGAAACACTCCACCCTACCCTAGGCACAGCCCTTTTTTTTACCACTGTCCCACGGGCAGTAAATGAGGGGAAAAGGAGACTTGAGAAGCTGTAGTTATGCAGAAAGGAGAATCAGGGATCCCCTCTCGAGCAGGCCTACACCTGGTGGGAGGCCGCGGGTGGATCCCGCGCCGGGCCTGCAGGACTCGCCCAAATGCCTCCTGCCTCCGCGGGCCAAGGCGGCCGCAGTTCGACCACCTCCCACGCCAGGCGCCCATGGCCTCCCCAAGCCGCTCGCGACATCCGCGCTTCCCAGCGGGGAGGCAGGGGATCGCCGGGCCCGCAGGGCCGGAGGCGGGAGGACGCGGGGGTCGGCCGGTTGCCACTCCGTCCGAGGGCGATGAGCACGTAACGTGCCCCAACCCGAGTCCGCGCCGGACGCGCCCACTCACCCTCCCCGTGGGCCGCCCGAGCCTCGAAACGCGGGACAAAACCGGAAACGGGCCTCGGGCTCACGCTCCCTCTTCTTCTCACAGACTTCCGGGCGTTCTGGGCGGCTCGGAGGCTCGGCCGTCTCGATGGTTCCCAGCCGCCCCGCCCCGGCGCTGGGGAAGGGGCGGGGCTGGGGTCAAGGGAGGGGTGGGCCCGCGGAAGGTGGCGGACGTGCAGGCCAAAGGGCGGAGGGGGTCCTGGCGAAGCGGGTGAAGAGCCTGAGGTGGCCCGGGCCCGGCCCCGCCTACCTCTTATCACCTCGGGGACGCTGGACCCCGCACCAGATCTGTGCCCGGGCTTTTCTACAGAAGGCAGCTCCCGCTGGGCACGGTCCAGGCACCAGGCAACGGAGACGCCTCGACCACGGGCGAAGTGGGCACGGGGGAGCGGCTAGCTTGGGAGGAGGGCAGAGGAGCCGAGTGGAGACAGCAGGTATTGTCTGGGTGGTTGGGGCACGTGGTCCAGGCCGCGGACACCGCTGAAGCTGGGCGGGAGGCGCAGGGCACCTAAAGCGGAAGAATGCGCCCCGGAGGCGGGAAGGGCGGGGCAGAGAATGCGCAGAACTTTTTCGGTAGAAGAGACCTAGCACTCGACTCGTCGACGACCCAAATATCGGGGTCCGTGACAGCCGCGGTGAAATCTGGCGCAAACCCTACGGGAGGAGATGGACTGAATCAGCCCCCCGCCCCGACTCCGAGGGGAGGTACTAGGGAAAAGCGGGCCTTGCGGGGTTCTCCGGCGAGATCAGCTCCTTTCCCGAGCCTCTCGGTCCTAGCGCTCACAGCCTGCAACACCGTCGCTCCTAACTCAACTCTACCAGTCCCACATCCTCTCTGGTTACGCACAGGGAGCATCTGTGCAAATGATGAATAAACGAGTGAATAGAGAACTGGGAAGGACAGGGAACATACCTGCTTCCCAGCCGCCCTCCAGGTCCTAATTCCCAACCAAGGCGCTCCCAGAAAGAAACCCGGGTGCGCTGAGCACACTTCTGGTCCCACCTACTGGGAGCCTTCCAACTGGAGTCTTCACACAGCAGCATCAAAAGCCGGGGGAGTCCTGGCCCCAGGCTAGCCTGTTCTAGGTAGATGGGTAGGGTCATTCCTGAGATGACTCAAAGAGCAAGAAGGGGAGGCAAAGACCCTTAGGATAGAGCTGTTTCAGCCAGCACGAGAGCCTGGTCCAGAGCACCCACCCACCCCACACCTGGGTGGTGTGGGGGTGCAGATACCAGGGTGCAAAGGCCCTGCAGGTGCTGCTGGGGTGGGCAGCAGTGATGGGGATTTCTTCTATCCATTGCAGGCCATTCCAGGACCTCCATGTCCCAGTCCCACAATCCTCACTGAACCTTGGGCCCAATGAGCAAACAAACCAACTGTTCATAGCCAGAGGCCTAAACACTATGAATGGTCAGTGTGTCCCTTCTCTGAGCCAGCCCAGATTGCTTTCCAGCTATTTCCAGCCTGGGAATAGGATTCCACATCATAAATGTAACTAGGGAAAAAGTCGTTACCTTAATCACTTACAAGAAGATGTGTTTCTAAGGACTTTTTCTGTATCCTAGTAGGTAGCCCAGAGCAATAATACTTTCAACAAACTGGAGCAGAGCTTCTCCACAGGCCATCCTTGGGCACTCAGGAGTCTCATGATATACTACAATATACCTAGGGCTTGTTTTAGTCTGGTATGGTAAGACATGCAGACTTGGAAATGATTGTCATGAAGGAAGATAATTATACTCAGTTTCTCTAGAAGGCAGGGTACAACATGAAGGGCCACACTGGGAAGCACCAGCATAGGTCAGGAGGCAGGAGAGAGGGAGGGTACAGTGTGGCCCAGAGCCTTTATTGGGGTTTCTGCAGGAAGGAATGGGCAATGCAGGGCAGGTACACTAAGTAAAATCAGGGTCAGATAGTTTGAATAATTTCAGCAAGCTCCAGGGTAGAAATGTGATTTCTAATTGATAAGTGGCTCTGGGATGAATTAGGGCACGAGGAGCTTTGCCTTGGTGTGTGAGTTTGATAAAGGAGATAGTTGGGAGTGTGGGCTCTGGATTTGTTGGCTTGTATCAAAGCCTTGCTCTAAAGGGTTGTTTGCTATTTCTAGGAATGTCTTTTGGATCTAGGCCTGCTTGGCTCCAAAGCTGGTGGGAGGAACCAACAGACCCAAGGGCCTTGCACAGAAGCAGAATTTCCCTAATCCCCCGGCCTGAGAAGGTCAGGAGCTGGGAATCCTGAGAACAAAAAGGGAGTTGGAAGTAGGGCCAAGAGGGCCTGAGGAGGTTGGTGACAAGGGCCTGTGTCCAGCACAGAGAGACCTTGTCCCCACCCCTCCTGGGCTGTCTATTGGCACCAGGCTCTTCCTGAGGCGCCATCTCCTCCCTCTCCTGTGTGACTCCTTTTCTCCTACTCAGGCCCAGGTCCCTCAAAGGCAGAGCCCGTGATGTTGCCATCATGCATCTCTTCTGTGCTCAACAAGGATCACATGCTCAATAGAAACCTGTTTGAAAGACTGAGTAACCTGAGTCAGCAAACTTATTTTTCTTTAAAGGAACATAACAACTGAAAAATAGGATTTCCAAAAATTATGTGGATTTCCTGCACTCAGAACGGGAGTTCAAGTTTAATTAGAATGGAACTGAAATATGGCTGAAGTGGTACTCAGAGATACGCCTTTTACAAAATTCACACTACCAGATGTCACTGATACTTTTGAATTCTTTTTCAGAGGAGAGCTGCTTCCTGTTAGTGTCCATTTGAATACTGCTGTTTAAAAAAAGTCAGGGCTCACACCCATTGGGATTGCTACTATCAAAACAACAAAAAACAACAAGTGTTGACGAGCATTTGGAGAAAGGGAACCCTCGTGCACTGCTGGTCGGGGTGTAGAATGATGCAGCCACTGTAGAAAACAGGAAAAAGATTAAACACAATTACTTTATGACCTAGCAATTCCACTTCTGGATGAATACACAAAGGAATTGAAAGCAGGGTCTGGAAGAGATGTTTGTACACCCATGTTCACAGCAATATTAGTTACAGTCGCCAAAAGGTGGAAGCAATGCAAGTCTCCACGACAGATGAGTGGATAAGGAAAATGTCCAACCATACAATAGTAAATATTACTCAACCTTTTAAAAGGAAAGACATTGTATCACATGCTACAACATTGATAAATTCAGAGGACATTATACTCTGTGAAATCAGCAGTCACAAAAGGACAAATACTATTTTACTCCACTAAGATGAGGTTCCTAGAGTAGTCAGAAATCATAGGGACATAAAGTAGAATGGTAGTTACCAGGATCTGGGAGAAGGGAACGGGGAATTGTTTAATGGGAACAGTTTCAGTTTTACAAAATGAAAAGGGTTCTCAAGATGGATGGTTGTGATGGGTCCACCGTATGAATACGCTTAATACCACCAAACTGTATACTTAAAAATGGTTAAGATGGCAAACACTGTGTATATTTTACCACAGTTTTTTTTTTTTTTTTTTTTTTTTTTGGAAAAAAGGGCTGAAAACTGGCTTTGTGCTTTGAAAAAGGGCACCTCTTCAAGTATATTCTTAGTTTACTTAGTGAGAAAACCACATTTTGCAAATACTTCGAGGATTTGCTGACAAGATCACCAGCTGATGCTTTTCCACAGGCTGGAGGCATAGGGAAACCTAAGCTTGCTTGCTTGCTTATTTAGTTAGCTAATTTATTTATTTTGAGAGGAATGAGAGAGAGAGAGAGAGAGAGAAGAGAGGAGATGGGCAAGGGCAGCTTGGAGCCTGACTCAGGGCTCAATCCCACAAACCAAGACCATGACCTGAGTTGAAATCAAGAGTTGGACGCTCAACTAGCTGAGCCACCCAGGCGCCCCAACCTAAGCTTTTAAAGGCTTTTTAACTGATTACTCCAGACCTACCAGGATACTTAAAATCAGTTGATTAGGTGCTTTAATCACATCTGCAAAATCACTTCACAACAGCCTTTGGGTTAGTGTCTAAGTATTAGGTAGGTGTGTGAGCTACAAATGACCACCATTTCCTTCCTCCTGCATAGCCTGCCACTCAGGAATTCAGCTGAAAGGGAATTCTGGGGGCAGTTTAGCCCGGTGACTCGACACACTAAAAGTCATTTCAAACACTAGAGTAATCCTGTTTGTAAAAACACAGGCACACATAGGCTGAATATTTGAAATGTAGAGAAAAAAGTCTGGAATGAACTACCCAGACTTAACAGGTGTATGTCTGGGGAGTAAGGTGGGAATGTGGGACAAGGGAAGAGGGAAATATTTTCTATTTTTGTATTGAGATTTCGTTATTGTTTTACTGCAAATATGTAGTATTTCTGTAACTTAACCAAAGTAAAGAAAGTGTTTTATAAAATCCTGGGGTGGACAAGGCCTTTCTAATCACAACAAGACAGTTTTGCCCATAGGGAACATGTATTTTTCTTATTAAAAACCTCATAACTAAAAGCAAATAAGGAACTGGGAAAAAATATTTGTAATATATCACTTCCTCAAGTGTATGACGCAGTTTCTGTCCCATCTCTTCCATGCTCACCCACCACCAAAAGACCTGTGGTTTGTATCACAGTTGAAGAAACAGGTATTAAGGGAAAGGGATTGGAGCTCAACACAGAGGCTTAAAAACCTAATAAAAATAGGTACAAGAGCTTACAGGGAATTTACTCACGAAAAGGCCAAGAAATATAAATGAAAACAAGACTGGCATTTTTCATGATTAATCAAATGGTTAAAAACAGTCCCTCCACATCTGTAACCCTGATGGGGAAAGTCCACCTCAGCCACAAGCAAATGTGCACAGGTCTGCTACGGGGCCAACAAATACAGTGAAGGTGTGAGGAAAGGACAGATGTGTGACAGTAAGGAAGCTGCTACCTAAACCAGTTAGCAGGGACACGGTTCTAAGCAAAGGAAACCCCGATTTGTAAAACAAATACCATACATGTGCATTAGAAAGAGTCAGGGGGTGGGGAGGCACCTGCGTGACTCACTTGGTTAAGCATCCGACTTTGGTTCAGGTCATAGTCTTGTGGGTTCGAGCCCCACGTCGGGGTTCTGTGCTGACAGCAAGAGCCTGCAGCCTGGGTTAGATTCTGTGTCTCCCTGTGTCTCCCGACAATAAATAAACATTAAAAAAAAATCTTTTTAAGAGGCTAAGGGGGTGCCTGGGTGGCTCAGTCAGTTAACTGTCCAACTCTTGATCTCGGTTTTGGTCATGTCTTGTGATTCATGAGATCGAGCTCTGCTGAGAGCGCAGAAACTGCTTGGGATTCTCTCTCTCCTCTCTCTGTGCCTCCCCAACTCATGTTCTCTCTGTCTCAAAATAAATAAATAAGCATTAAAATTAAAAAAAAGAGGCTAAGAAAACACACCAAACATCGCTGTAGTGATCTCTGAAGAGTGAGACCAAAGGGCAGTTTTTTACATTTCTAAGTTCTTGCATTTCCCAAATATCCTAAAATAAATTTATATTTGGGGGAAAATGATTAAAAAATACACATTCACTGGTAGCTCTGCTTGGGGCTGGCGGCTTCCTTTCTGGCACACCTTTTGTAAGATGCTGTAGAAGCCCCTCAGTGTTCTCAGGGCTCCTGGGGCCGGGGGGCTGATGAAGAAGAAGGGTCACTAAGAGATGGCCCCTCTCACCAGCGGCCACCCAGGGAAGCTTCTCCCCAGTGAATACCTTCTGCTGACAGGCCTGCTGAGGGATCACACTTAGCCTGGCTGGGGCTCCCAAGGCACTGCCTGGGAGCCTGCAGACCCCACTCCCGAGTCCTGCTTCAGCCACCACTACCCCTCCAGCTTTGCCGTGGCTTGTCAACAAACCCTGGGTCTGAGAGTTCCCAACGTCTCCATGGCAGGTGTTGTGTGGATTCTAGTCCTCTGCCCCACTAGGTGGCTGGGTCCCCTGCCAACAGTCTGATCTTGGTCAATTCTAGTAACAAATGAACATCCAAAAAAAAAAAAAAAAAAGCCAACAGATTCCGCTCCCCTCCCCCCATCACAAGTCAATATTTGGAAAACCGAGGAGTGGAAAGAGAAAACGAAACCCACCCCCAACCCCCACTTGTGTTGGAGCCCGCGTGTGCCTCCAGGCGCAGACTTGGACGGTTTAGAAATGCCGCCCTCCCGCGGGCATCTGGGCTCAGCAGTTGTGGGGGGACCCGCTCTGGCTCAGCCTTCCTCACTGCCCTTCCCTCGGGCTGCTCGACCACAGCCCTGGCCCTGACCCTTCTCACAGCCAAGCGGGGAGGACCGACAGCCTTCTGCCTTGGGGCCCCCTCCTGGATGAGTTCTCCGCCTCTCATCAACTCAACGGGGAGCCCAGCGGGGCACCCGTCTGTCCTCCCCACCCTCCCGGGAACACGCGGGCCCGTGGACTTTCTGGTGTTGGATGAGGGCTGACGGCCGGCCGCAGGCCCCGCCACAGGCCCGGCACCGGTAGGGCCTCTGGGCACCGTGGAGCCGGTAGTGCTCATTCAGCGTGTAGCTCCTGCGGAAAGCCTTGCCACACTCCGTGCAGGCAAAGGGCTTCTGCTTGGTGTGGGTCTTCTGGTGCAGAGTGAGGTTGGACTTCCGGCTGAAGGCTTTGCCGCATTCCCTGCACTCGAAGGGCTTCTCGCCCGTGTGCAGCCTCTGGTGCAGGAGGAGCAAGGAGTTGTGTTTGAAGGGCTTCTGGCACACGGGGCACTCGAACGGCCTGGCGCCCGAGGCGGTCTTCTGTGCGCCGCCGGGCTGGGGGTTCTGGCGGCCGCCGTCTTCTCGGGGGCCGTCCCCGGCGTGCAGCCGGTGGTGTTTGAGGAGCGACGACCCGCGGATGAAGCGCTGCCCGCACTGCAGGCACGTGTACGGCCGCTCCCCGCTGTGGATGCGGCCGTGCTCGTTGAGGGTGAACCTGCGGCAGAAGGCCTTCCCGCACTCGCCGCACTCGTACGGCTTTTCTCCCGTGTGGAACTTCTGGTGCTGCCGGAGCCGGGAGCTGCGGCCAAAGGCCTTCCCGCACTCGCCGCACTCGTAGGGCTTCTCCCGCGTGTGGACCCTGTGGTGTGCGGTCAGCTGAGTGCTCTGCCGGAAGGCCTTCCCGCACTCGCTGCACTGGTAGGGCTTCTCCTCAGTGTGGATGAGCTGGTGTCTCAGGAGGATGGAGCTCTGCTTGAAGGCCTTGCCACACTCGGTGCACTGGTAGGGCTTGGCCCCCGTGTGGATGACCTGGTGCCTGAGCAGCAGCGAGTTGTACTTGAACGCCTTGCCGCAAGCACACCTGTACACTCTGTCCCCAGCAGCCTCTGCAGGGCCCAAGCCTGGCTGTTTTGCCTCCAGGGTCCCCAGGGACGTGCTAAGTTCCCCACCAAGGCCGCCTGCCTGGGGGTCGAGTTGTCGTTTATCTGACCCATCTTTAGGACGGCCATTCCTCTCCTCAGGGAGGCGCCCCCAAACTGTGCCCAACAGTCCTAACTGCTTAGAGGACACACTCCCCGGAGAAGACTCCTTGACCCCGGCCTCCATCCTAGAATCTGGAAGAATGAACAGAAAATGGAAAGGTGACCTCGCCTCTACGTTCACAAAAGGAACTCTGATTTGAGGACAGAATCCTCATGTCAAAGTGGTAGAGAGGTTTGGAAACTTCTTGCAAGAAAGAAACTGTAAAATCAGGGTTTGTATAAGAGGACCCAAAGGAAGGTTCATTAAGGGCTTAAGCACTGTGGGAGGTTAGCTCAAGAGGGGAACTCATGACCAGGGAGGGGCATCAGGAGGACAGGGGAGGGCACAGCTTGGCCCAAAGTACTGGGGCAGAGGTTGGGGGGTAGGGAGCAGGCCTGATGCAGGAGTGGGACCTGCAGGGTGTGGGGTACTGCTATCCTTTGCTCACCTCTTCCTCCCAGCACTCACTCACAGGTCATCCACTCAGTAGACAGGTCAGAGTCCTGCCCATACAGGCCCCATGGGCCTGTAGGACTGCAGGCCACCTTTCCTCCCTTTCTGCAGCCTCTGCAGTCCCAAAGTCAGGCCTTGGCATGTGAGCCACGGGGAGCTGGAAGGATCAAAGCGGCTCAAGGGTCTTCCCTGCTGGGTCTTCCTCACACACCCACTGCCCCCACAGATCTGGCCTGACACCTCGGGGCACAAGGAAGGATGTTCATGCACTTGGGTTTCTTGTACAAGTTAGCCCTGGGTGACCTTGGGTGACAAGCAAGGTGTTTAGTAAGAAATTTGGCCATGCTGTGAGGAACTAAACGTACAGCCTTCCAAGCACCAGGGGGCTACAAGGAGCTGTGTGAAGGCCAGGCCTTGCTGTGCCTTGCACTTACCTGGGCACAGGTTGGCCACAGTCCCTTGCTCCTCAGCCACCTGCAGAATCAAAGCCCCTGGCTCCTCCCCTTGTTCCAAGAGGGAGATCAGCGCTGGTTTGGCAACGAGAAAGCCTACATGCAGGGAGGAGAGCAGCACGTGTCAGGGAGCAGGAGGAAGGGTGTCTGGCTGCCTGGCTGGAGGCCTCAGAGGACACACACTTGGGGTGGGTTGGAACACCTACTTTCCCAGGAGCAGGGCAGCTGGGTGGCCATGGAGAGATGAGGGGGAACCCCTCCAACTTCCCCTCTGGGCATGTTAGGCTTTGAATTTGGAAAGGAACCAACTCCCCCAGGGGGCCGGTGGAAGAAGCAGGGTTGTGTCTGAGCCCAGCCCCAGGATGGAAGGGGAAGCCTCACCCAGTGAGGCCACGTGCCCGTAGTTCTCCAGCATCACGTCCCTGTACAGTGCCCGCTGGTCGGGGGCCAGGCAACTCCACTCTATTCTCGTGAAGTACACAGCCACGTCCTCAAACACAACGGCCTCCTGCAACCACAAACTCTGCTGTCTGGGGCTATCTGGGCAGGAGATGCGGAGACCATGTCAGGGATATTTAGGACGCCTGTTCAGCTCTGGGAAGTCAAGGCTTCTGTATGGTCACTGTTGCATTCCTAAGGCCTGGCATGGGGGGGAGGGGGTACACCTCAACACTCTCCAAGGAAAAGTGGAACAGCCCTATTGCCAAAGCCACGGGAGAAGTGAGGGTCTCAACCTTGGCCTGGGTAGGGGCACCCTCGAGATGCTGGTGGCCGAGCCTCCACACTGGTGGGGAGAGTTCCTGTCCTGTTCTCTGGTTCTCTGCTCTTAGTGGAAAAGCCAAAGGCTGTGTGCACCAAGAAGGTCTGACCATTCACACCAGATGGA
The DNA here is from genome assembly GCF_018350175.1 of Felis catus. Lineage (NCBI taxonomy): Eukaryota > Metazoa > Chordata > Mammalia > Carnivora > Felidae > Felis > Felis catus. The sequence goes on from NC_058385.1 coordinate 83,319,229, forward strand.
GGCAGGTGCTGGGGAGGGACAGGGCCCCTGACCTTGCTTGCTGACCCTTGAAGCTCAGGGGCTTCAGGAGACTGTGGGCAGCCTACTTCTGCCCAAAGCCTCAGGAAGGAGTTGACAGAGCCATTGTGAGTCTTCGAAGGGAGGAGGCTGACCCTTGGCTTACAGAATCCATCCCTGTGACCCACCTGCAGGAGTGGGAGCTACATGGGTGGGCCTGGGGCCCCCTGGGAAGGTCCTCAGGGCTGAAAAGCTGAGGATGGGGATGAAGGCAGCCTAAAGGCTCAGAGGGGACACTCACCTGGAGTCTGGGCGTCGCAAGTGGCACCGCCATTCCAAGGTCCCCTTCAGGGGAAAGGCAGGCGCTGGGGACGGTGAGTGTTGAGTAGGAAGAGCCCAGGCCTAAGGCCCATCCACCCCTGTCCCTGTCTCCCAGAAGGACCACCCAGATACAGAAGAGACAAGAAAGCGTGAGACATGAGGCAAGCACATCCCGGTCAGCCCAGACGACCCCTCACATCCCAAGAAGACACAACCGGAGACCTGCTCACCCACAAGCCTCCACCTCTCACTCCTGGTTTTCCCAGGGATGTCTTCTGGGACCATCCTACTTCAAATGATATTCCCGGGTGTCTGGATAGCTCACTCAGGTAAGAGTGTGACTCTTGATTTCCACTCAGGTCACGAGCTCACAGTTTGTGAGTTCAAGCCCTGAGTCAGGCTCCATACTGACAGACTGGAGCCTGCTTGGGGTTCTCTCTCTCCCACCCCCCACCCCACCCCCACCCTTCCCTCACATGTATGTGTGCTCTCTCTCAAAATAAATAAACTTAAATAAATAAACAAAATGCCATCCCCACCGCAGAATTCCTTCCCTATCCTCATTCCATTTTATTTTCATCCATAGCACCTGCTATCGGACATAATGCAGTCAACTTACTTGCTTCTTATCCACCTTCCCCCATGAGATGAGGCCTGCAGTCTGGTTATTCATGCTGTACCCCCAGGGCCTGGGGGAGGGCCTGATACACAGCAAGGATTTGTGGAATGAATGAGTGGTTCCCTGACAGTGGGTGATTCTGCAACCAGTAAAACCATGTTGTGGAACACCAGAAAACATTGTTACTGCATTACCACGTGAAATAAGCAGACTCTAAGCAAAAAAATAAATCTGGCAGCACATACCCCAGCACATTAGCCTTAGTTTCTTCCAAGGTAGTTTTTATTTTCCTTCTTCTCATTTTTCTGATTTCTCTAAGACTTATTGCTTCTTTTCAAATATGTGTCGCAGTTGAGGAAAAATTATTTATAAAAGCCAGTAAATACAATCTGCTCTGGCTAGGTGCTCAGAGTAGACTGGTCTCCATGTCCCCTCCTCAATGGACACTCGAGCTCCTGTGTATTGGGTGGAGGTATCTAGAGTACCCTTTTCTGTGGGGCTTGAGCCTCCTAAGTAGCTGCCGCTTTGTAAAGCGATGTCCCTTTTGGCAACAGCAGAAATCCTGCGGTTATGATGCCACGAGGTAACATCTGGCAGGAAGGCCCTTTTAACATGTGAGAGTATAACAGGCTACAGAGGATGATCTGAGAGGCTTGGTGAGTCATCTGTGCCCGGACAGCACAAACGGCAAGTGCAAAGAGCAGAGCCACACCACTACCAGACACGGCACTGGGCTGTCTGTCCAGGGCAGTCTGCGTGGACCATTGCTGCTGCCCCTGTTGACAGAGCTATTGTCCTCCTCACCCCGACAAGACAGCCACAGCACCTTAAGAGGAGGAGCATCTCAGGAGAAGACCTGGCTGTCAACTCAACACATACCGCTCTCCACAGTTAGGAGGGTAAGTTACCATGCCTGTCTCTTTGCTTATTTCTGGGGAATGCATGTCCTCAGGGAGGGGCCACCTGGTTAGAGGGGAAAAGACCTGATTTTAGTCCTATCTTTGGAGCCAGGGAATAAGTCTTTAATGTGAGAAAAACAGCGCTAAGTTGAAAAAAGTGGAGGAGAGGATACAATGATAACAAAACAGGTTCCTGCTCGGAGTCCTGAGACAGAAAATATCAAGGGGAAGGGGAGCGCTAACTTAGATGGGGGTTCAGGGAGGGCTTCTTGAGGGGATTACATTTAATTGGGGCCTGGAGGACCGGCAGGAGTCATTCTTTCCCTCCAATTTTGAATAAAACCTCTGTTCCTCAGGGGACTGGGGCACCTTGCTCCACTCCCTCACCTACCCCCTTGTGTACTACACTGCAGCCAAGCTGGCGTTCTCTCTGTTACTCAAATTAGCCAATGCCATTCTGATGCACTTTCCTTTGCCTACAAGGGCTTAGCAAGGCCTGTTGGCCACCAGGTTTCAGTTCAAATGTTAACTTCTTGCAGAGACCTTCCCTGCTCACCTACAGCCACCCCTAACTCCTTAACTCTCACAAACGTATCCTCTTGGTTCATTTTCTTCATAGCCCTTGAAATCATCAAAAACTATTTTCTCAGAGCACCTGGGTGGCTCGGTTAAGCATCCGTCTCTTGATTTCAGCTCAGGTCAAGATCTCACGGTGGTGGGATTGAACACAACTGGGCATGGAGCTGGCTTAATTAAGATGCTCTTTCTCTGCCCCTCCCTCGCTCGATTACACTCTCTCTCTCAAAAAAAAAACTGCTTTCTTGTTTGTTGCCTCTATTGCATTAATGCCTCACTTCTATTACAACAGATGTTTCATGAAGTCAGGGATGTTACCCCTTCACTGCAGTATCCCCAGCACTAGAAGGGTCGTCAGGACAAGGTAAGTATGCCAGTTGTCCGAATGCTAGTTGTCCAATGAATGAGGCAACTCCGCGAAGAGGGGGCGGGGGCGAAGAACCGCACCGGGTAAAGCAAGGGCGTCGGGCTGACAATTGGTTGGAAAACGAGGGTGCAGGGGAGAGGCAGCGCATGGGGTGGCCAGCCGGCACGAGCTGCTCACGAGCGGGTGTGCTCAGGCAACTGCAGGCGCGAGGCCGACGGGGACGCAACCCGGACAGAACCGGTCCTCCCAGGTCTCCCACCACTGCAGCCTCAGCTCTGCGCAGCCACCCAGGCTCTGCGGGACCGGCCCGCACACTTGCCGCGCCAGCCGGTGGGAACCGGACTCCGGACCCTCCCTAAGGCCCAGAACGAAGGAAAAGCGAGGGGGCGGCGCCGGCTGCAGGTCAGCGCCCCGCGGTGCTCAGCGCGGCCTCTGTGCGGACCACAGCCTCAGCCAGGCCGGGTTCAGAGAACCGCACTCACCCCACTCCGGTCCCCGCCCCGCGGCCAGGACCTACTCACCCTGGGCCGCTATCCCGGACCGCACGCAGAGGGCGCCGGGAGCAGGCGGTCCGGTTCCGGCCCGCCCCCGGAAACGGGTCTCAGCGCCGCTCTAGGAGGCTCGGAGGACCACGCGCCTCGGTGGGCGCCTTTTGGCTCCTACGGCGCGAGGCTGGTGATGGAAGAGGGCTGCTGAGGGCGGGGCGCTCTTCTGGACCTGATCTCCCGTGAACTCCCAAATCCGAGGGGCGAGCCCGCTGCGGGAGTCGGGGATCCCGGCGCAGAGCCCCCAAGCCTGAGAGCAGACGCGTCCACGCGAGACCTCGAGAAAGGCCAATGGAAAAGTCGAGCATCATTCCAGGCAACCGGGTGCTGAGGCAGCGTCCTTTCTCTTTCAACTTTTTGTTGTTAGATAATTATAAAATCATGCAAGTTGCAAAGGCAGTACGGAGAGGTCCTGTGTATCCTTCACCCTCTTCCCCTACAGTTGAAAAAGCTTCTCTACGATCGTGTCTTTCAAACTTTTGTGACACGGTAAAAAATGCTTTACAGTATGACCCAGCACACGCACAAATCTATGCTTATGAATAAATGCTTACACATATAGTAATTTTAAAAGAACTTAAACAAAACTATTTAGTCTTATGCGATGAAATCTCGTATATTTTTCTTTAAATGTTTTATTTTTATAAAGGGGAGGGGGGACAAAAGCAGAGACCACCTTTTTGAAGAGGGACACAAGAGCCAAAATGTACAAGGCAGCAAAGGAGGCACCTATATTTTATTTTTTTTTTATTTTTTTTTTAACGTTTATTCGTTTTAGAGACAGAGAGAGAGAAACAGAACATGAATAGGGGAAGGTCAGAGAGAGAGGGAGACACAGAATCGGAAGCAGGCTCCAGGTTCCAAGCTGTCAGCACACAGCCGGATGCGGGGCTCGAAATCACGGACCGCGAGATCATGACCTGAGCCGAAGTCGGTCGCCCAACCGACTGAGCCACCCAGGCGCCCCGAGGCATCTATATTTTAAATATTTTTAATGTTTATTTATTTATGAGAGAGAGAGAGAGAAAGAGACAGAGTGCGAGTGGGGGAGGATCAGATAGAGAGGGAGACACAGAATCCGAAGAAGGCTCCAGGCTCTGAGCTGTCAGCACAGAGCCCGACCTTGGGCTCGAACTCACAAGCCACTCACAAGCCGTGAGATGGTAACCTGAGCTACCCAGGGGCCCGGGGAGGCATCTGTATTGCAAGTAATTGGCATCATACAAACTACATTATCTGAAAATAAGATATTGCATTTAGATATGGCTAAATAGTTTAAACAAATATGCTTAGAAACTAAATAGCAACCTGCAAAATAACTCATGGGAGGAAGAGAAAATCATACTTGGAATTGAAAGAAAATGAAAATACTTTGCAGGATACAAATAAATTTACATATATATACAGGCATACCTTGGAGATATTGCAAGTTTGGTTCCAGACCACTGCAATAAAGTGAATAATGACAATAAAACAACCAAACGAATTTCTTGGTTTCCCAGTACATAACAAAGTTTTGTTTATGCAGTAGTCTATTAAGCATGCAATAGCATTAGGTCTAAAAAAGCAACATACATACTTTAATTTTAAAATATTTTATTGCTAGGGGTGCCTGGGTGGCTCAGTAGGTTGAGTGTCTGACTCTTGATCTCATGGTTTGTGAGTTGGAGCCCCACATCAGGATCCACGTTGACATCACAGAGATTGCTTGGGATTCTTTCTCTCACCTCTCTCTGCCCCTCCTCTGCTTAAGCTTGTGCTCTCCCTCTCACATAAATAACTTATAACTATATGTATATGTATATATATGTATATGTGTATGTATATCTGTATCTACATCTATGTTGCTAAAAAATGCTAACCATCATCTGAGCTTTTGGCAAGTCCTATCACTGATCACTATAACAAATAATAATGAAAAAGTTTAAAACATTTCAAGAATTACCAAAATGTGACAGAGACATAAGTGAGCAAATGGTGTTGGAAAAAGGGCACCAACAGTCTTGCTCAATTCAGGGTTGCCACAGACCTTTAATTTGTAAAAAACACAGTATCAGCAAAAAATAAAGTGAGGTATGCCTGTTTACATACACTTAGAACCTTTCAGCGCATATATTCAGATACTAAAAACATGCATGAAAGAACTGATTCTTCTTTTTTTCACTTAAATTTTGTTTGGTTTGTCTCAACATGTATACTTTCCTTCATTTTTGTTTTGCTTTGGATATTTATATATAAGAATTATCCTTTACTCCAATTTAACCCCAGGTATTAGCTGGGCTCCCCTTTTCTGCTTGGAGGTACAGAGTTGGACACCACCCCTTCCACAGCTTTTGGAGGTCTAAAGACATCCCAAGAATTTTTACTAGTTTTCATGCACACTTACAAAAAAACAGTATTTTTAAAAGTAGAATACATAGGAAGGAGTCACAAATACCTTTAGCATACTGCCAGATGAATTTTCACACCCTGAATATCCTGTGAAGCTAGCACCCATGTCAACAAGCTGATTTTGTCTGGGTACCTCAAAGCCTCCTAGGGCTCTCTTCGGGTCGCTCTCAAAACACCTCTCTGGTTGTGTCCAAGTGTGTCCACTCTGACTTCTCTAGCCCTGATGACTTTTGTAGGCATACTTTTGTCCTTGGTGTATATCCACTCACTTAACTCCCACAATAACCATATGAAAGACAGTATTATTGTTCCCACACAAAGAATAGAAGCATAGTGTTGTTATTTGCCTGAGGGCAGCTGATGTGGGGGCGGGGAGCCAAGTGCAAAAAGAAGAGAGTCGTGGTCATGCATGTTTAAACCAAATTACTCTTGGGGCGCCTGGGTGGCTCAGTCGGTTGAGCGTCTGACTTCAGCTCAGGTCATGATCTCGTGATCTCGTGGTCTCGCAGTCTGTGAGTTCGAGCCCTGTGTCGGGCTCTGTGCTGGCAGCTCAGAGCCTGTAGCCTACTTTGGATTCTGTGTCTCCCTCTCTCTCTGCCCCTCCCCAGCTCATGCTCTGTCTCTCCCACTCTCAAAAATGAATAAATGTTAAAAAACAAAATTTTAAACCAAATTATTCTTGTGTGTACATGACAAAAAAAAAATATTTAAAAAGCAACTTTAAAAGGAAATAAAGAACTAAGAATAAAGTTTGAAATGCTGGGAAGAGGTAACCTTGGATGGCATGGGAAAGGTGGCTGGCTCACCAGCATGAGCAAAGGCAGATGGACCCCTCTTGAAGGCTTGAGAACCCCATGCCCAGTGTGGCTGCCCCTGGAGAGGTCCCCATCATCAGGTGACCCAGATTTGTGGAGTTCCTGCTGTGTGTCAGACTTGACGGCCCCTCACACAGGGACTAACATTCAGGCTAGCGAGATGGAGGCAAGTCAGAGGTCTCTGGACTTTGAAGGGGGAGGGCACCAGCCAGGATCCCCAGCTCTGCAAGGACAGATGCACTGAGCTTGAGGCAGGGGCACAATAAATATCAGGCAAGCATCTGCACCTCAGAGAGCCCCAGAACTGGCTGCCCTCCCTTAAGTCAGTCCATGCCTGCCATCTCCAGGTGGGCCTTCAGGAGGAAGCATCCAAGCAAGCAAGCCTCCCCCCGCTCCCAACAGCACTTCTTGAGGCGTCCCTGGGCCCAGAACCTTCACTGGGGGCTCACAGCTGCCATTCATCCCCTGGAACTCGTGGGCTGGCGTTACTGACCATCTGCCTATGGCAAGGCTCTGAACACATGTCCTGCAGTAGGCCTGGTTAGCCACCTTCTGGCTGCATTGAGCTCTAGGGCAAAGAGAAAGTGGGGGGCCCTCCTCCACCATATCTCATCCCAGAGATCTGAGACCTTCTTAGGGACCACATAGCCTGAGTGTCCAAGTACCGTCCCCACCTCCCTGCCACTCCCTGTGCCTTTCTGGTCCTCTGAGCCTATCCTGGGCTGACCTCAAAACCCCTCACTCTGCCCCAAGGAGGCCCAGGTGCCCCTTGATGAGGTTTTTTGGGGTGATAATGGGGTTCACGGGGTTAGGAGCCAACAGCCAAGAAAGAATTCTTGAGATGTCTTTGGTGCAAAAAGGTAATTTTATTAAAGCACGGGGACAGGACCCGTGGGCAGAAAGAGCTGTCCCGGGAACCATGAGAGACTGGTTATACCATGGAGACAGGGGAGGTAGAGTCCAGGGGAAGTTCCCAAAGAGATTTTCATATGCTAGAGAAGACTCACAGGATATTGGAGGCCCCGCTATTGTCAAACTAAGGTTGTTTTTCCCTCTAGCAAAGCATTACCATTAAGACAGTAGGGAGTTCAAGGAGAAACATTTTACTCTGCCTGCCTCAAGTATTTGCCAATGGGCTGTGGGTTATAAGGAAATTTAACTTTATCTGCCATTTCCTTCTGCCTTTGTTTCCCATCTCACCCTCAGCCCCTGGCCCTGCCAGGGCTGTGATGCCTCCTGAGTCCCCAACCCTGCTGACCCAACTGTTGCCTCTCTTGGGGCCTCACCAGTCCCCTCTGCTTCTTCGCTTCAGCATGTGGCCACGTGGCCCCCTTCTTACTTTCTCATGATGTCATTCTTGTCACCGTCCCTCCAAGGCCTACCTGACTGCACTGCTGCTAGCAAACACCCTACTGCAAAGTCCTGAGTGCAAGTCTCTGTCCATTGGGACCCCTGCCCTCACTCCCCTTACCTTGCGACCTCTCCCGCTACTGGTCTCCCCTGCACACCCACAGCCCTAGTCAAGAAGCTCTACCTGGACCTGCCTGTGGGCAGTTCTCACTCTGTCTGACCCCCAGGTCTTAACCCCGGGCACCCTTTCCTGAAGGCTCCTCCCACTCCTCTGGGGCGGAACTCCGGAAAGTCCTCACTCAGCAGCACACGCCCAGCTGGGGGCTCCCTGCCCTGGTAGCCTTGATCTTTATCTCCAGCTCACACTCCAAGGGTCCCCCTCCGGCTGTTCTCTTTCTCAACTCCAACCTCACCCACCCCTCCCTATAGGGTTCTGAGCAGGCTCATCGTGTTCCCTCACCTCAGAGTCATTTGTCCAGTCTCCCTTTCCTCATTCTCGCAGCGGTGACATGGTTCACTCTCTTCTTCTCCCCCTTCCCAAGCCACCAGTTCTGCCCTCTCCATTTCCTGGCCTCACTTTCCCTCCTCCACGTGCCCGGGAGGGAGTGGTGTAGGGAGCAGGAGGGCGACACTCCTCCCCGGAGGTCCCACCATCCCAACTGAAACTCCCGAACCTCTATTGTCGCCCAGTCTGTCCGTGGCAGCCTCCTCGACCGTCGCCAACCATGCCCTGCCCGGGTCGTCCAAGCAAAGACCAGGGTGCCCCCGTCTCTCTCCCCAATACCCACATCCGGGTACGGCCACTCTGACCTCTCCGAAAACCTATCAGTGCACAGAGTCGCAACGTGCCCGGAGCGGCCGCACCCGCGGTGGTTGAACTTTTGCTATTTTTCGTCCAGACCCCCGTCTTCTGTAAGCCACCACGTTCCCCCAAACCGTCCACCCATTTTAAAAGGGGGCCCACAATCCTACAAGAAAGGGCCTCACCCTAGAAAGCGGCCCTTGCCCTAGACGGGAGCCAGTAACCTTGCAAGGAGCTCTAGCTATATAAGGGGGCATTCGCCAGGCCAAGAGAGGACCCCTGCGACTCCGCGCCCGGAGTAAGTCGCTCTATCCGGGTCCGCGCACCCTGAAAAGTCACCCAACCTCTCGGGGGGGGGGGGGATGGGGGAGTCTCCTCGGCCGCTCAGTGGGCGACGCTCGTCCTCCGTGAGACTTCTGTGAAGTCCGGACATCCCTCCCGCCTCCTCCCGGGCCCCGTCCACAGGGACCCCGCTGCAGGACATCCGGTCACCTGCGTGACCTGGCGCCCCGGCGGCCGGGTAAGGGCCGCGGGCACCCGCGGGATGACTACAAATCCCGGCGTGCACTGGGCTCACGGCCGTGCCGGAAGGTCAAGGGGCTCTCGGCCCCGCCCCGGAAGATAAGGCGGCTCTCCTCCGCTGTGTCTCCTCTTCCGGCCGCGCTCGGCAGCAGGTAGGACGTGTATGTGGCGTGGCGGCTCTGGCATTATCCGCCGCCATCCGCTGCCCTGGGGTCAGCTAGGGACCCCGGCGGGATTCCTGAGAGAGAGCTGGGGTGCAGGGCCAGGGATGGGGGTGGGAAAGGGTCGGGACCTGGAGGGAGGATCCTGGGGACCTGGGACCCTGAAGCTAGGGTGGTGGGGCTGCCTGGGCCGCCCGGGCGCTGACCGTAAGCCGCCTCCAGACAGCCGCCATGGGCCGCGTCATCCGTGGGCAGAGAAAGGGCGCCGGCTCGGTGTTCCGCGCGCACGTCAAGCACCGCAAGGGCGCTGCGCGTCTGCGAGCGGTGGACTTCGCTGAGCGACACGGCTACATCAAGGGCATCGTGAAGGTGCGGGGATCCCGTGCGGGCGGGTGGGGACACGGGGCGCCCCGCCGGGACCCGCCAATCATGCCACCTCGGCCCGCAGGACATCATCCACGACCCGGGCCGCGGTGCACCCCTTGCCAAGGTAGTCTTTCGGGATCCGTACCGGTTCAAGAAGCGGACGGAGCTGTTCATCGCTGCCGAGGGCATCCACACCGGCCAGTTCGTGTACTGCGGCAAGAAGGGTAAGCTTCGCGGACGCCTGGGTTGCCCGTCTCTTAAGCGTCGGATTCTTGATTTCGGTTCAGGTCTTGATCTCGGTTGGAGGCGTCGAGCCCCGCGGTGGCGCTGACGCTGACAGTGTGGAGCCTCCTTGGGATTTTCTCTCTCCTCCTCTCTCTGCCCTTGACTCGCTTGCGCGCACGTTTTTGTTTTTACTTTTTTTTTTTTTTCTTCTCAAATCCTAAAGGGTAAGCTTTGCGTGTGGTGTGGAAGGTCGAGATGGGGAGGGGATTGGACCTGTGGTTGCTGGGAGGAGGGTTACATCGTAAGTCAGGAGGAACATCCAGGCAGAAGTCTCACCTAGTGAGAGCTGTTTGGCTAAACACACTAGAGGGGATGCCCAGAGAGCTGTGTAGGAGGAGGCTGGATGTTGTGGGCTGTGTTGGCCTTCTTGGGGACTTGGGTTTGCATTGCTTCTGATCAGCAGTAGTTAAGGGGGACCACTTTGCTGTACTGACCTATGGTGCTTCTTGCAGCCCAGCTCAACATAGGCAATGTGCTCCCGGTGGGCACTATGCCTGAGGGCACTATTGTGTGTTGTCTGGAGGAGAAGCCTGGTGACCGGGGCAAGTTGGCCCGAGCCTCCGGAAACTACGCCACTGTCATCTCCCACAATCCAGAGACCAAGAAGACTCGAGTGAAGCTGCCTTCCGGCTCAAAGAAAGTAATTTCTTCAGCCAACAGAGCTGTGGTTGGTGAGTGGCAGGCAGCAGTTGAACACTGTGTGCCTGTGAAGTCAACAGCTAGAGCTGGGCTTCGGGACTTGTTGGTCAGACTTGTCTGTAGTGTGGCCTAATCTGCCCTTCCGTGATTCCTGCTGTCACGTCCATGTAGTTAAGAGCTTTTTCAGGGATGTGTAACTTTTTTTAAGCTACTAGGAAATGCTTTAAGGAAGATTTGAGCCCTGGCTCACTTTGCTATTTGGGCAACATCTTTTTATTCTTGTGGCAAACTCAAGGGATGCTGTTGAGTGTATGTTTACTACGAAGTAAGCAAAATTGGCCAAGATGTGACTGTCAGGCTGGGTTAGCCATCCTGTTGGTGTTTGGAGGTTAGATCGAGTGATCCGCTCCGACACAGCAAAGTGGGAGCTTCCCTGGAGAATCATGGGTTGAGGTCGACATTACAGATGACGTGGGGAAAGGCTTGGCTTGGCTGCCTGAGAAATCCAGAAAAATTTAATGTTGGCTACGGGGTTGCGAAGGGTCTTAATGCTCAGTGGTAGTTTTGGGGTGTTAATGAAATTTTGGGAACTGTGTGATGGTGTAGGACTGTAGTGAGAGGGTGGTTGGTGTGGGGGTGGGGTACTGGCAAGGATGCTCAGAGCCTGATAGGGTCCTGAAGTTCTGGGAGGGTATGGTGCACCTCCCTCAGGTGCCTGATCTCCCCAACAGGTGTGGTGGCTGGAGGTGGCCGCATTGACAAGCCCATTCTGAAGGCTGGGCGTGCTTACCACAAGTATAAGGCAAAGAGGAATTGTTGGCCACGTGTGCGTGGTGTGGCCATGAATGTAAGTAACCCAGAAATCGGGCAGTTGGGGTGTTGAGGGATTTGGGGGCTGGGAGACTAGATGGACAGGTGCTTTCCTGGAGTGTCTCCTCTCTGTGGTAGAGGGTACGTAACGTGAGCCTTTTTTGTGTTACGGTTTGTTGGCACGTGTCAGTTGATCCTGCTCTTACCCAAGTCCTGAGGTAGATGGGGTCCACATCCCTATGTTAATACCACTTTTTTCTGCTTGCAGCCTGTGGAGCATCCTTTTGGAGGTGGCAACCACCAGCACATTGGCAAACCCTCTACTATCCGCAGAGATGCTCCTGCTGGCCGCAAAGTGGGTCTTATTGCTGCCCGCCGGACCGGGCGTCTGCGGGGAACCAAGACTGTGCAGGAGAAAGAAAACTAGGGACGAGGAGCTCAATAAAATCTGTCCTTTTGCCACTAAGCTGTGCTTGCTTGTGGTTTCAGAGGGAAGGGTCTTTGCCGGGAGGACCTCCACGGAGCTCTTTGTGTAAGGAGAAGGAAGATGAAGTTAGATGCACCAGTGAACAGTGAAAGCTCTGGAAAGAAGAGGTGGGGTGCTAGGGATCTTCACACCTTAATTCCTGGAAACTACTGTGCCGTGCAGTACACCGAGCAGAGAATTCTGCCCACATCTGTGTTAACTTCTCTCGAGTGCTTGGAGGATCTAGGTCAGGGTATGGATTCTTTGGGGTGAGAGTGGTGCTCCTGAAGCTGCAGGCTGGAGAGCCAGGAAGCCATCCTACAGTGGGAAGCCAGGACCAGGATAGGTTAGTTTCTCAGGACGAATGGGCTCCCTGTTTGGCTCATGGTACCTTGTCCCAAACTTTCGACAGTTCGTCAAAGGTGGTAGATCCAAGGCAGGTAATGCTGAGCCAGTCTGGCGCAGAGATGGTAATGGCAGCCTCAGAACCGGGACACTTGCTTCCCAGAGCTCCCTGCCCCAGTAGTTCCCTTTGTGAACCTGTGTAAAAAGCAGGGGCTGCAGCCCTCTGTAAGTGATACCTTGAAGCAGGAAGGCTGGGGGCAGAGAGGTTGGTGGCTGGTTGAGGTAGAACACTCCTTGTACAGACCACAGGCAGGAAGGCAAGGGACTGAGAGTTCCTGGGGACCATCTCCCAGAGTGCATCAGAACCAGTCACCTCAGGGTTGTTTTGAGAGGCTGTGTGCAGTCAGGCGTCTCCCACCAGAGAGCAGACCTTTTTGCTGTTGCCAGGTGGCTTCTTGGTGGGGTCTGCACTTGTCTCTAGCATGAACCTTGCCCACAGGTCTTGCTTTCCCGGTCTCCACTGGCCTCTTGACCACCCACCACACCTAGGCAGTGAACCTAGCAGGGCTAGGCCTTGGTAATGGGTAGAACATACAGGAGGCTGGGGTTTCCTCTTTAACGAAAGAGGGCTAGGCTTGGTCACCTGATCTGTAGAATAACCTGCCTGCCACTGCTTTCCCCTTCTGGATAAAGTGGTCTGGATCCTTGGCCAAGAAGTGGCCCCAGGGAGGCTTTGTTCTACTCGCAAGCACCCGGGAACCCCTTATCCCAGTTAGAGTGGACGCAGCTTGCGTTCAGTGTGCTGAACTAAAGGGGCTCTAACCAATAAGCATCTTTCTTGGTCATCACGTGGCTTCTCTGCCATTCTCTGTAAAGGAAAGGACCTGTTCTTTTGTTGGTGGCAGTGCCTTGAGGAATTACTAGAGAGCTTTCCCCTGAAAATTGCTGTAGTTCATTAATCTTCGAAATGGGTTCCTAAGCTTCCCCTTGCCTCGGATCTGAAGCTTCGGGGTCATGGTTCCAGGCTGCCACCCAGTGGCAGCGCTCCCGGCTTCCGGCACGGAGTTTACAGTTCCTTAGGGAGACTAACTACAGAGACGAGGAGTCCGTTTCCCAGAGCGGCCCCAGGGTACCTCCGGTTTCGGACGCGGGGTGGGGAGGTCACTTCCGGTTGGGTTGCCGTGCTGCAGCGGGTGGGGCTATTGGGGCCTGGCCCGGCGGCGGCTCCTCTGCGGTGCTGAGGTGAGTGTGGCTGGGAGGGGGCGGCGGTGACCGCGAGGTCTCCCGGGCGCGGGGTGCCAGCCCTTCCCTGTAGCAACGCGATGCTCGGGCGGGGCCCACCCCGCTGTCGACGAACTCTCCCGCCCGGCGTCCCTCGGGCAGGCTCCCTCCCCACTCTCGGAGTCCTCACGAAAAGCCCTGTTCCTGCTCCGGCGTTTTCCGATGGTTCCCAAACCCCGACTGGTGTCCTCCCCAAACCTGGCGTCCCGCTCTCCGATCGCCCTGGCCGGGAGTCCTTCCTTGCCGGGCCCCTGCCCCGCCCGAGACTCCCCTTCCCGGGTTTTATGACTCCGGGAGCCTCGGCGTCTCTCCACCGCATTCCTCTTCCCAGGTCGCCCTAGAGGGCTGCGTCCCGGGATGCCCGGGACCCTCATGGCCTGGTGACTCGAGGCCCTCTCCTTGCCAGCTTCTCTCCACCCCGCAGACGGTAAGCCAGCTCTCCAAATAAACCCCGCTACCATAGCCCCCGGCTTGAGCCGAGTCTTTCCCTCGCAGGTGGGTCCAGGTTGTATTCCCCACTCCTTCCCAGCTCTCCACCGCCCCCCCCACCACCCCCCCACCCCCGCTTCTCCACTGAGTCGTCCTGTTCCCTGTCCCTAGCCCCATCTCTCTCCTCACCGGGTCTCTAGCTTGGGTCAGTTAATGCCAAAACACACTCTTTCTCCTCGGCTCTGGTCCTTCCCATTTACCATCCCCCTTCCCGTGCCCCTCGCTTCCCTCTTGCCTTTAGCAATTCCCCGAAATGCCTGCCCCACCGATATACCTTCCTAACCATCCTCTTTTGCCTCTGGCGCTCCAAGGCCTTCTCTTAACAGCCACGTTTTTTGTTTTTTTAAATTTTTTAATGTTTGTTTTGTCTTTGAGAGAGAGAGAGACAGACAGACAGAGCGTGAGTGTGGGAGGGGCAGAGAGAGGGAGACACAGAATCCGAAGCAGGCTCGGAGCAGCCCCGATGGGGGCTGGAACCCACAGACTGCGAGATCATGACCTGAGCTGAAGTCGGACGCCCAACTGACAACCACTCAGGCTCCCCTAGCAGCCACGTTTTTATGTGTCTTAGAGGCCTCTATTCAAGGTCAGGAACTGAAGACATTTTAAAAAATGTATTTAAAAAAATACACCATGTTTTTGTGCTTTGAAAACATTAAATCTTTTTTAGAGAAAACTTAAAAATATGGAGAATAGATTAGCAAACACTAGTGACTGGGTTTGCCACGTGTATTTCAAGCTTTCAATTTTTAAAAAAATACATTATTTATTTGTTTTAAACAATCTCTGTGCCTCATGTGAGGCTTGAACTTGTGTCCCCAAGGTTAAGGAAGTAGCATACTATAGGGACTGAGCCAGCCAGGCGTCCCCCCCTCCTTTTTTTTTTTTAAAGTAGACTCCGTGAGAGTCTTGAACTGGGGCTTGAGCTCATGACCCTGAGAGGTTAAGAGTTGCATGCTCTACTGACTGAGCCAGCCAGGTGCTCCTAGTTTTTGTTTTTATTTTTTTAAGAAAGCTGTTGAAGTGAAATTGCTCTTAGAGGCAGGGTCCCCAGTCCCATTTGCTTCCCTAAGCAACCCTTAGTTTGGACATAGTTTCAGCAGTTTTTTATTTTATTTTAGTTTTATGGAGGTGCAATTGACAAACAGGAAATGTGGAAGTTTTAAGCGTACACTTGATGTTTTGATACAGGTGTACATTGTGAGATAATCACATCCAGCACCTCACACAGGCACCATTTGCTTTTTTTGTTTTCTTTTTTTCGTTTTGAGGGAGAGTGAGCACTAGGAGGGGAGGGGCGGAGAGAGAGGGAGAGAGAGAATCACAAGCATGTTTCTTGCTGTCAGCACAGAGCCTGATGCAGGTCTCAATCTTAGCAGTGAGATCGTGACTGGAGCTGATACTGAGTCAGATGCTTAACCTACTGAGCCACCCAGGTGCCCTTTTTTTGTTTATTCTGTGGTGAGGATATTTAAGATCTACCCTCTGAGCAAGTTTCAGAGTTACAATACAGTAATGTTAACTGTAGTCACAGTGCTGTATGTTATATCTCCAGAACTTACTCATCTAGCGCAACTGAAAGTTTGTACTCTGATGGATATGTCTCCATTTTTCCCAACCCGCAAACCCTGGCAGCCAAACCATTCTACTCTCTTCTTCTATGATTTGGGCCCTTAGATACCACATGTTAGTGAGATCCATGTAGTATTTGTCTTTCTGTGTCTGGTTTATTTCACTTAGCATATTTTCCAGGTTTACCCATGTTGTAGCAAATGGCAAGATTTCATTCTTTGTGGCTGAGTCACATTCCATTGTGTATATGTACCACATCTTGTATCCCTACATCTATCGTTGGACACTTAGGTTGTTTCCTTGTCTTGCCTATTGTGAATAACGCTGCAGTGACCATGGGAGTGCAGATCTCTCTTTCAGGGAATGATTTCATTTCCTTTGGATAATATAACAAGATGTGGGATTGGTGGATCATGTGCTAGTTCTATTTTCAATTTTTTGAAGCGCCTCTGCATTGTTTTCCATAATGGCTGCCCCAATTTACGTTCTCACCAACAGTGCACAAGGGCTCCCTTTTCTCCGTATCCTCACCAGCACTTAGCTTTTGCTTTTTGATAATGCTCATTGTGACGGGTGTGAGGTGATAACTCATTGTGGTTTTATTTGCAGTTCTCTAGTGATGTTGAGCACTTTTTCATGTACCTGTTGGTCATTTGTATGCTTTGAGGGAGAAATTTAGGTTCTTTGCCCATTTTAAGTTGAGTTTTTGGTTTTTAACCTGTGGAGTTGTGTGAGGTCTTTATATATTTCAGATCTTGATTCCTTATCAGATACATGGTTTGTAAATATTTTCTCCCATTCCTTAGGTGCCTTTTCAATCTGTTGATTATTATTTTGCTGTCAACACATTTTCTTATACCTTTACATTCCCACTAGAGTTTTTGTGTTTAAAAGTCTGCATACCGTACATTATGTACTGTTGATATCCTGCACTTAACAGTTTCATTCAACCTTATAGCTTTGTATTGCCTCTGACATTGATGTGGTTCATTTCTTTCAATCGCTGTGACCGTGACTGTTCCCTGATAGTAGATACTGAAGTTTCTGATTTTGGGGTGTTTTTTTGTTTGTTTGTTTTGGTACACACAGCCACATGGTAACATTCTTGTGTATCTTGTTGTGTGCATTAGCAAGAGTTTTTATAGGGCACATACCTAGAATTAGGTTTCCTGACTGAATTTACAGGGTTTCAGCTCTTCCAGGTGGTGCCAGGTGGATTTCCAGAGTGACTGTAACAGTTTATACTCCCGCAGGACCCTGAGAATCTCATTGTTCTTTATGTCTTCAACATTTGATATTGCGAAGCATTTTATATTTTTCCCAAACTGTGGGGAGAGAAGTCTTGAATTTGCATTTCTCCAATTCTCAATGACGTTGAGGATTGTTTCAAATGTTTATTGGACTCTTTGATTTCATCATCTGTGACTTACCAAGTCATTCTGTGTTTAGTTTCTTAAATGAATGGTCTTGTCCTTTGTGTGTGTGTGTGTGTGTGTGTGTGTGTGTGTGTGTGTGTGTTTTAAGATATATTCTGTGTATCTTTTCTTATGTATTATGTCTGCAAATATCTTTCACTCTGCATCTTGTCTTTTAATTTTGTGTTTTGTACAGAAAAATTTTTGGAGTAAAATTAAGCAACTTCTCCTCTATGGACTGTATTTTGTGTATTTTCCTAGAATAGCTGTAATTTGACAAAAAAATATTTAGGTCTTCTATGTGCTTAAAATATATTTTTGTTGGCCTTAGGAGGCAGGGATTGAATTTTATTTTCCTAAGGAAAATCAGTTGTGTTGGTACCATTATGAATAGCATGTCATTAACATATGCATGGGTCTGTTCCTTATCTTCTTTACTTTGCTTACACTTTGCTTTTATTACCATAGCCTTACAGTAAGTCTTGATAGGTGGTAGGGCATGCCTCTGCCTACCTTAGTTATTTTTTGGCATTGTCTTAGTTAATGGTGGATCATTATTTTGCTATTTAGTCATTTTTGTCAGATTTCGTGTTACGTCCTGTTGCAATTTTGATTGCACAGAATTAATAGGTTTATTTGAGCAGAGCTGACATTTTTATGATATCGAATCCTCCTATTTATGAATACTGTCTGTTTCTCCGTAGGTCTTTTTGATGTCCTTCAGTGAAGTTTTACCATTTTGTCCCTGGCATTTTGGACAACACTTGATGGCCATTGTTGAATGTATGGTATGTAGAGTTGTGTCCCTCATTTCATTTCATTTCATTTCATTTCATTTCATTTCATTTCATTTCATTTCATTTCATAGAGAGCGTCAGTAGGGGAGAGGGGCTAGGGGCAGAGAGAGAGAGAGAGAGAGAGAGAGAGAGAGAGAGAGAGAGAGAGGGAGAATCTTAAGCAGGGTCCATACTCAGTGTGGAGCCTGACACAGGGCTTGATCCCACAACCCTTGAATCATGACAGCCCAAATCAAGAGTTGGGCAGTTAACTGACTGAGCCACCGAGGTGCCCCCCTCCCTGACTTTTTTGTTTTTAATAGTATTTCTTTTTCTGTCTTTTCTGCTGCCTCCCCCTCATTGGAGTTGCCAGATATTTGTTATTAGCATTCTAAAGGACCAGTGTTATTTTCTGTTTCTTTATTTTATGTATTTTAAAATGTTTACTTATTTTGAGAGAGAGAGAGAGAGCACACACAAGGGGGGTGCAGGGCAGAGAGAGGAGAGAGAGAAAGAATCCCAAGCAAGCTCCCACACTGTCAGTGTGGAGCTCATCTCGGGCTCAATCTCACAAACAGTGAGGTCAGGTCATGACTCGAGCTGAAATCAAATCAGACGCTTAACCAGGTGAGCTACCCAGGTGCCCCAGATATTATTTTGTTTCTTTAAATTAAGTGGTGTTCTTTTTTTTTTTTTTTTTTTTTTTAATCTTTCCTTGAATCCACTTTCTCAGTCTGTGTCTAATTTCTTATTGAATGTTTAGATAGTTTATTTCAGTCTCTCTTATGCTAAAATAAGTGCATTAAGAATGCACATTTTTCGGGGCATCTGTGTGGCTCAGTTGGTTAAATGTCTGATTATTGGATTCAGCTCGGGTCATGATCTCTTGTTTGGTGAGTTCAAGCCCCTCGTTGGGCTCTGCACTGATGGTGCGGAACTTGCTTGGGATTCTCTGTCTCCCTCTCTCTCTGTGTCCCTCCCCTGCTCGTGCTCTCTCTCTCCAAATAAATAAACATTAAAACAAAATTTTTAAAGAATGTATATTTTTTGTTAGGTGGCCTTTGTTTCCATTTTTATGGTTTTCTGGAAAGGGGTACTTGTTTTTAGCATATATTTCCAGCATAACAGCGGTCTGGTGAGAGAATGTTTTCCCAAATGATGTGAGCCTTTGGAAGTTGTTGAAACTTTCATTGTTGCCTGGTTCATGATGTTATTTTAATAGTTTTGAGTGTGCATCTTGGAAAGTGTCTATTCTCTATGTTTTAAGTGGCTGTTCTCTACTCAGTCCTCTTGCTTCTGAGGGATATGTGTTAGAATCTCTCATTCCAGTGGAGCTTTGCCAGGTTCCTCTTTGCTGCTTCAGTTAGAGCATTGGCTCTCTACATTTGGATTTTGTTGGTAGATACATACATGTCTGTAATTACGTCTTCTTGGTGGATTTTCCTTTTATTAACGTGTATTGTTATTTTTGTTCCTATAATTTTTGCTTTCAGTTCTGTTTTAATTGGTTTAAATAAATACTGATCCACACATAGCAATGCATATTAAAAGCTCACAAATATCACGAATGAGGGGAAGAAGTCAAGAGTATAGACAGCTTATATTTCCTTTGATAAAAAACTCACCAGAGGCACAGCTGATCTGTGGTGGTGGCATTCAGGGTAGAGCTTCACTCTTGGGCGTTCAGGGAGGAAGCAGTGCCTGCAGGGGCAGGAGGGCTGACGTTGGTACTGGTTCTGTGGGTGTGGGCCCTTGTGATTGCCCCTGGAGCTGTGTGTTCAGGATTTCTCAACTCTTCTTCATAAATGTCATATTTCAATAAAGAGC
The DNA here is from genome assembly GCF_018350175.1 of Felis catus. Classification (NCBI taxonomy): domain Eukaryota; kingdom Metazoa; phylum Chordata; class Mammalia; order Carnivora; family Felidae; genus Felis; species Felis catus. Next base: position 83,338,865 of record NC_058385.1, read on the forward strand.
TTTAAAGGCAAAGAAAAGGTATATATCTTCTACAGCTTTATTTTAATTAGTGTTTGTTTAATCTGTCTTATATTCAGCCTCTGTGTTACTTTATTTTAGGTTATGTAGATGCGTTGTGTGCATCTGTTGGAGAGTCTTGTGCTTCTAGTAGGTGAGTTTAATTGTTTTATTTCTTATCATTACTCATCCACTGAATTGTTTCGACTACTGTTGTATTTTTTGCCATCTGTACTTTGACTTTGTTCTATGCCTTCCATTGATTTTCTTTTTCTTTTTCTCCTCAATACTTAACGTGTTGTCTTTACTCTTTCATGTAAAGTGAATGGGTATCTCCGTCTTTCTCCTGAATGAGACAGCTTGGCGTGTCAGGGAGGTTGAGGGGAGCAGATGACCCGAGGAGTTGTGCACGTGTCCGTGTACTGGGTGCCAGGTTGGGCAGGGTAGCCCCAGGCAGGGAGCAGAGTCAGCCTCGGAGGCCAGCTGTGCCCTGATGGGGATGAACATGGTCCTGAAGGTGCCCACAGGAGAGGCCAGGCTGGGCCTCCACGTGTTCCTTTCTCTTCCCTCAGCACCAGTGTGGCTTACTGCTGACTTCCTCCCCTTGGAAGCCCAGGGTACCAGGCGATGGCAACTTTGCACCTGTCTGCCCTGCCCCAGGTGAGCATCCGTTTTCCCTGGGAGGTGTGAAGTCTCCACACAGGGCTTTCCTGCTTCTGCTGCCTCAGCAGGCACTGTGAGGCATGTCTGGTCTGGGGCGTTGAGCAGAGGAGGAGTGACCCTGGGATTCCCCCGGCCTTCCTTAGTTAGCTGGCTTAGCAGCCAAGGGCCCGGGCCACTCCCCTGGGTCATGCTGGGGGATCATTCCTGTAGCTGCCCCTGTGCTGCTGCTCCTAGAATGCTTCTGCGGCACCTGCCCCCAGGGCCCACGCTGAGTCGCACCTGGGCCTGCAGCAGCCCTTGTCATTCCAGGCTGAGGTGACCTTTGAGGACGTGGCCGTGCTATTCTCCCGGGAGGAGTGGGGCCGTCTGGGCCCTACTCAGAGGGGCCTCTACAGGGACGTGATGCTGGAGACCTACAGGAATCTGGTCTCCCTGGGTAAGGCCCCTCACTAGGATGCAGCTCAGGGAACAGCCCCGGGAACTGAGGGCTCAGCAGGGGTTGGGCTGGGGGCCTCTTCCCCCTGGTCCTGGGCAGGCCTGGTCTGCTAGAGGAGGGGCCAGGCAGGGCTGGGTCTGTGCTTCTGTCATCTGACTCTGAGCTCCCAGATAAGAGCGCCTCCTGCTCCAGACCCGAGACAGGTCCCTCCCCAGAGGGATTGTGTACCTTCCAAGAGGAGAGAGCCCTCTGCACTTTTGTTCCCTGTGTTCAATTTGCCTTTTTACGACTGCCCCCAGCCCTCCAGAGTGTCCAGACTCCCCATCACCCCACTTTGCCTGTGCTTCTCTTCCTGCCACAGGAAGGAGATGTTGTGAGATCATGCTCAGTGCAGCCCTGTTCCTTGGCACCAACCCCAGGCCCTGTTTTCTTCTTAGGAGCTGGACGTGCAGGTCCCAAGCCTGGGGTGATCACACAGTTGGAGCGAGGGGATGAACCATGGGTCCTGGATGCACAGGGTGCCAAAGGGAAAGGGCGACCGAGAGTCAGTGTCTCAGGTGCGTGAAGGGGGCCTCTTCCCCAACAGCTGCTGAACAGGCATCTGTTGGAATCCAGGGTGTATGGTTAATGGTTCCGGAATTGAGAACAAGGTGCATTGGGGCAGCATTATTCTGAGTACCTCATTGTGGTAATTCTTGAGCTGAATCTTCTAGGAGGGTGAGAGGGGACATTGTTGGCAGAGGAGAAGAGGGAAGGGCATTCGGGTATTCTGTGAGGGAAGGCTGGGTCCATGGGACCTCATGGAACCCTGCCCTCCAGAGCTCATGCCCTGTGAGGAGGGTCAGGCAGGGCCATAGTATGGAGACCATCGCTTCATTCTCCTTTACTAAAATTGCCACTTGGCAATCACGGACCATTACAAGAAAGAGAGAATATGTCATCACCCAGATACCAGTGTGTTCCTACTCTCCCCTTTCTCGTGCTGTTTCACACCCATACGAATGTTGCTTCCTGACAGGGATGAAGTGCTCCCAAGTGTACTGCTGTCACCTCCTTTTTCACTCAATGAGTGTCCATCTTTTTTTTTTTTTTTTATTTAAAAAAAAATTTTTTTTTAATGTTTATTTATTTTTGAGACAGAGAGAGACAGAGCATGAATGGGGGAGGTGGGCAGAGAGAGAGAGAGACACAGAATCAGAAGCAGGCTCCAGGCTCTGAGCCATCAGCCCAGAGCCTGACGTGGGGCTCGAACTCACGAACCGTGAGATTGTGACCTGAGCTGAAGTCGGACGCTCAACCGGCTGAGCCACCCAGGCGCCCCAATGAGTGTCCGTCTTTATGCACAAGTCAGTCACTGGTTTTGTTGGAAGTGCCAGTGGAAAGGGTGCTCTGTAGTTTCATTGCCATGAACAACTCTGATAAGCGTTATTTTGCACGTCTTGGTGATGTCTTAAGAAGCAACTCTTGGTTCAAAGGACTTGAATTTCTCTTTTGTAAATTTGTTTATTCAAATATAAATACTTCTAGAACCAGGGTAAATCTTGTTTATAACTCAGTGAATTTTTATAAAAATCCTCTTCCAGATCAAGATGTAGAACTTTTCTAGCTCCCTGGGAACCCACTGGGCCTCCTGTCATTTCCCACTGCTCCTCACAGGACCCTTCTCTCTGACTCCTGGGGACGGCACTCTGCCCCTCAGCTCTGTGTCTTGTCTCACGCATCTGAACGTTGTGAGGGCTGCTGTGGTGGACTCAGTTTGTTCTCTTTCGTTGCCACATGATGTTCTGCCATGTGAATCTACCACAAATTATTTTCCTTTTTTTTTTTGAAATTTATTTTGAGAGAGAGAGAGCAGGGGAGGGGCAGAAAGAGTGGGAGAGAGAGAATCCCAAGTAGGCTCCACACTGATGTGGGGCTCGAATCCACGAACTGTGAGATCATGACCTGAGCTGAAGTCAAGAGTTGGATGCTTAACCGACAGCCACCCAGGCACTCCAAGATACTTTCCATTCTTGTTGACATTTGGTTGTCCCCGTTTTGGGGTCGTTGTGGATGTTTCTCTTGGTTCACAGAAAGTACCTTTCTGGTGGTATGTTTCTGCAAGGGGAGTTGGTGTATGAATGTCTGGTCAAGGCAGGAAGGAGAGGAGGCTTGAGGGTATCAGGAACCATTCTGTGTGGCACCTTGAGTTTAAGGGGCTGGTAATTGCCTCTCAGGCCCCTGAGAAAAGACACAGGAATGGGTATAGCCTGCGAGGGGGAGCTCAGGGACACCAAGGCCCATGGTTGGCACGAGGTTGGCCTTCTGATGTCCTGAGGAGGCACCTGGTTTTCCTACCCTGAATTTTGGGGTGAATTAGCTGTTGTTAAGTGGCCTCAGACTCCCTTCTTTGTCAGATGTCCTCTGTGACTCTCAGGGCCCCCTGGTCTCCGTGGTGGCATGAAGCTTCCATGTTCTGTCCCTTTGTAATGAGGACCTGCGCCCTATAGCCGCACTTAGGAAGGTTTTGTGGGCAGAAGGCGGGCAGGAAGAATTCGTCAGGCCTGGTTTAAATACTTGCACTGCCACATGACTGCAGCCTTGGGTAAGTTCTTTAAGCCTCTGAGCTACCGGCTCTCCTCTCTGCAAGGCGTCGTAACCCTGGAGATGGTGGAATCGGTACGGCACCGATGGTTGGCAGCATCTTCGTACCTTCCTTCTGAAGTCAGAACAGGTGGTCCAGAGATGTGTTTGTTGTTTCAGCTCGTGGGACCAGGACTGAGTACAGTGAGTTGTCTTCAGGAGAAATGCTTGATGGGGAAGAACTGGATCGACTCCAGAGTGCTGTTTCCCAGGGACCTGAGCCTGGAGAGGCCCGTGCGTGTGTCCGGGAGCCAGAGGACAGCCTGGACGAGCCTGTGGAACAGAGATGCCTGAGGCCAGTCACATGGACTAATGAGGAGAGCATCCAGGAGTCTGCACGGAGCCTCAGCTTCCAGTCAAGCCCGATCTCTGACCAGAGACCTCACAAATGTGATATATGTGAACAAAGTTTTGAACAGAGATCATACCTCAATAACCATAAGCGTGTACACAGGACAAAAAAGATAAATGTAGTCCATGATTCTGGGGAATTCTTCAGTGCAAATCTGGCTAAAGAAGCTCAGATAATTCCTCTTGGGAAAAAATTGCATCATTGTGGTTACTGTGGGAAAGCCTTCAGGTACAGTGCTAACCTTGTCAAGCACCAGCGGCTTCATAGCGAAGAAAAGCCCTACAAGTGTGAAGAGTGTGGGAAAGCCTTCGGCCAGAGCTGCGAGTTCATCAGTCACCGAAGGATGCATTCAGGGGAGATCCCCTACCGGTGTGGTGAGTGCGGGAAGACATTCAACCAAAGGCCCAACCTCATGAAGCATCAGAGGATTCACACCGGGGAGAAGCCCTACAAGTGTGGTGATTGCGGGAAACACTTCAGTGCCTATTCTTCCCTTATTTACCACCAGAGAATCCACACTGGAGAGAAACCCTATAAGTGCAATGACTGTGGGAAAGCCTTCAGTGATGGCTCAATCCTCATCCGGCATCGTCGGACTCACACTGGAGAGAAGCCATTTGAGTGCAAAGAATGTGGCAAAGGCTTTACCCAAAGTTCTAACCTTATTCAACATCAAAGAATTCACACTGGGGAGAAACCCTATAAATGCAATGAATGTGAGAAAGCCTTCATCCAAAAAACCAAACTGGTTGAACATCAGAGAAGCCACACTGGAGAGAAGCCCTATGAGTGTAATGACTGTGGCAAAGTCTTCAGCCAAAGCACACACCTTATTCAGCATCAGAGGATCCACACGGGAGAGAAGCCGTACAAGTGCAGTGAGTGTGGGAAGGCCTTCCACAACAGTTCTAGACTCATCCACCACCAAAGGTCACACCACGGAGAGAAGCCGTACAAATGCAGCGATTGCAAGAAAGCCTTTAGCCAGGGTACTTACCTCATCCAGCACCGGAGGATCCACACGGGGGAGAAGCCCTACAAGTGCAGCAAGTGTGGGAAAGCCTTCCGGCACAGTTCCAACATGTGCCAGCATCAGAGGATTCACCTCCGGGAGGACTTTGCGAGGTGACTGTGGACGAGGGCCCATGAGTTCTGCTGTGCACTTCTCCATATGACCCACCCCACCCCTTTATTTATTGTCCGTACAGTGTTGTCACAGATGAAGGGCATTTCTAATTAAAAACAAACGCAACTCTTTCCTTAATCCCAAAGCCGTGCATGTTCATTTTAGGGAAATTGAGAGAGAGGTAGGCAAAAAGAAGTTCTTGTGATTCCCCCCGTTTAGAAAATGAATCCATTACTGCTGATTTAGCATAAGCTTCCTTTCACACAGTTCAGCGCGTTGTCAAAAGACAATACTGTGTGCTTGTCATTGCAGCACAGAGGATCTTCCTTTGTTATTTCCTCGATCTTAGAAAAGTCACACTGGAAAAATTCTACATATTTACATATTGTAATTTAAAAAGATTAGCATAATGTTCATGCTTTTCCGTGTATCTTAATAGAGGTGATATTGTGGTAAAATACACATAACCTGAAACTTACCATTTTTACCGTTTTTAGGTGTACAGCTCAGTGGCATTAAATACACTCACAATGTTGTATGACCATCCCCACTATTTCCAGAACTTTTATGATCTGAAACAGAAACTCTGTACGCATTAAATAATAACTCTGCCTTTCTCTCGGCTGCTGACAGTCTGTTCTATTTTCTGTCTGAATTTGCCTATTCTGGCTTCTTCAGGTATGGAGTCATATAGTATCTGCCCTTTATATCTAGCTTATTTCGCTTTGCATAATGTCCTCAAGATTTATCCATGTTGTAACCTGTATCAGAATGTCATTTTTTTATGCCTGAAAAATATGACCTTGATTTGTAGATACCATGTTTTATTTATCCATTCATCTCTTAATGGGCACTTGGGTGTTGTATACAAGTATTTTTTGGATCCTTTCAGTACTTTGGGGTATAATCCTGGGAGTGAAATTGCTGGATCATATGGTAATTCCACGTTTAGCTTTTTGAGGAGCGGCCAGACTTTTCTACACAGTGGCTGTACCGTTTTATAGTCCCACCAGCAATGAATAGAAGGTTCTGATTTCTCCACATCCTTGCCAACATTTGTTATTTTCCATTTTTTAAAGGTTGATATATTTATTTCTGTACACGACATGGGTCTTGAACTCACAACCCTGAGATCAAGAGTCGCATGCTCTTCTGACTGAGCCAGCCAGATACCCCAATTTTTCCATTTTTTAAAATAATGTCTATACTAATGGGTGTGAAGTGGTATCTCATTGTGGTTTTGGTTTGCATTTCCCTGATGACTAATGATGTTGAACATCTTTTCAGGCACTTATTGGCCATTTGTATATCATCTTTGGAGAAATGTCTGTCCTAGTCCTTTGCCAACTTTTGAATTGGGTTCTTTCTTATTGTTGAGGTGTAGGAGTTCTTTGTATGTTTTGCGTAGTAATCCCTTATCAGGTATATGATTTGGAAATATTTACTCTAATTCTGTGAGTTCTGTCTATTGTTATTAGTGTCCTTTGTTGCACAAAAGTTTTTAATTTTTATGAAGTTCAGTGTATTTTTTTCTTTTGTTGCCTGTGCTTTGTGTGTCCTACTCAAGAAATTGCTAAGTCTGAGCTTAGGAAGATTTGCCCCTCTGTTTTTTTCTGAAGTTTGTAGTTTTAGGTCTTTGATCCATTTTAAGCTAATTTTTTAATATGGTATAAGGTAAGAGTCCAAATTCCTTCTTTTGGAAGTAGACCTCCAATTTTCCCTACAACATTGTTTTTAAAAGTTTATTCATATATTTTTGAGAGCAAGAGTACAAGTTGTGGAGTGGCAAAGGGAAGGGGAGAGAGAATCCTAAGCAGGCTCTGTGTGTCAGCGCAGAGTCTAATGTGGGGCTTGAACCCACAAACTGTGAGATCATGACCAAAACCAAGAGTCAGGTGCTTAACCGACTGAGCCACCTAGGCGCCCCATCCTACAACATTTTTTGAAAAGACTTGGCTTTCCTTATTGAATGGTGTATAGGCATACCTCAGAGATCTTGAGGGCTCAGTTCCAGACCACTGTGATAAAGCACGTATGTCCGTAAAGCAAGTGAAATGAATTTGTGGTTTCCCATTTCATATGAAAGTTACATTTACGGGACAGCGTATTAAGTGTGCAATAGCATGTCTAAAAAACCAGTGTGCATACCTTGAACAGTTTATTTCAAACAAATGGTAGTCATCATGTGAATCATAATCACTGGTCACAGGTTACCATAACAAATGTAATAATGATGAAAAAGTTTGAAGTATTGCAAAAATTACCAAAATGTGACAGACACAAAGTGAATAAATGCTATTGGGAGAATACTGCCAATAGACTTGCTTGACATGGGATTGTCACAGATCTTCAGTTTGTAAGAAACACAATAAAGCAAAGCATGATAAAACAAGGTATGCCTGTATTGGCTCAGGCTGCCATAAAAATACCATAGAACTGGTGGCTTAAAAACCAAATTTATCAAAAACAAACCTGTCATAGTTCTGGAGACTAAGTCCAAGATCAAGGTGCTGGTTGATTTCAACCCTGGTGAGGATTTTCTTCCTGGCTTGCAAACAGCTGCCTTCTCACTGTGCTCTCACATGGTAGAGAAGGAGATCTCAGATGTCTCTTACTTCTATAAGGGCATCAGCCCTATCAGATTAGGTCCCATATTTATGACTTTATTTATCACCAGTTGACAGGCCCTGTCTACAAATACAGTCCCATTGGGGGTTAGAGCTTCAATGTTTAAATGGGGACGGGGGGAGGGAACACAAACAGTTCATAACAAATGGTCTGTGCCCTTATCTAAAGTCAATTGATGATATGTGCAAGGGTTTATTTCTGGGTTCTGTTCAATTCATCTATATGCCTATATGCCAGCACCATACTGTTGATAACTGTGGCTTTCTAGGAAGTTTAGAATAGGAAATGAGTCCTTCAACTTGTTTGTTCTTTTTAAGTTAACTTTGAGAGAGACCGTGTGAGAGGGGGAAGGGCAGAGAGAGGGAGAGAGAATCCCAAGCCGTCTCCACACTTAGTGCAGAGCCCAATGTGGGGCTTGAACCCATGAACTGTGAGATCATGACCTGAGCAGAAATCAAGAGTCTGTTGCTTAACTGATGGTGCCACCCAGGTGCCCTCTTTTTTTTTTTTTTTTTTTTTAAGATTTTATTAATGTTTATTTTCGAGAGACACAGAGAGAGACAGCACGAGCGGGTAGAGGCAGATAGAGACACACACAGAATCTGAAACAGGCTCCAGGCTCTGAGCTGTCAGCACAGAGCCCAATGTGGGCTTGAACTCCTAAACAGGAAGATTGTGACCTGAGCCGAAGTCAGACACTCAACCGACTGAGCCACCCAGGCGCCCCTTAAAGATTTTATGTTTAATTGCTACACTCAACATGGGGCTCTAACTCACAATCCTGAGATCAAGAGTTGCATTCTCTCCTGAGCCAGCCAGATACCCCAACTTTGTTCTTTTTCAAGATCTTTTTGGTTATTTGGGATCCCTATATGGGATTCCATATGAGTTTTAGGGTGAGTTATTCTCTCTGCAAAATCACAGCTTTTGATAGGGATTGCGTTGGATCTGTAGATCACTTGTGTCAAGTCCTCCACTACATGAACATGGGATGTATTTTCATTTGTTTATATGTTCTTTAACTTCGTGATCTTTGCTGTTTTTCAGTGTACAAGTCTTTTGCCTCCTTGGCTAAATTTATTTCTAAGTATTTTATTTATTGTATCAATTGAAAAGTTTCCATGGGGTTTTTCTTCGTTCTGTTAATGGGATCTATTACAATGATTTTCATGTTGACCATTCTTTCATTCTGGGAATGAACCCCACTTGGTCATAGTGTATAATCCTTTTCAATATGCTATTGAATTCATTTTGCTAGTATTTTATTGAGGATTTTTCAAAGCTTATTTATTTCTCCTGAAAGAGGCAGAGAGAGAATCCCAAGCAGGCTACACACTATCAGTGCAGAGCCCGATGTGGGGCTTGAACTCACAAACCATGAGATCACGACCTGACCTGAAACCAAAAGTCAGATGCCCAATCGACTGACAACCCAGGTGCCCCTTATTGAGGATTTTTGAATCAATATTCATAAGGGATATTGGTCCATAGTTTTTGTCTTTGTCTCTCTGATTTTAGCATTAGGCTAACCTCATTAGGCAAGTAAAACTTCCACTTTAATTTTCGGGAAGATATTGAGGATTGGTGTTTCTTTTTTTTAAAATGTTCAGTAGAATTGACCAGTGAAGGTGCTTCTGGGTGGCTTAGTTGTTGACCATTTGACTCTTGATTTCAGCTTGGGTCAGAATCCCAGGGTTGTGGGATCAAGCTCCGCCTTAGGCCCCTGGATAAGCATGGAGTCTGCTTGAGACTCTCTCTCTCCCTCTGCCCCTCCCCCAGCTCAAGTGTTCTCAATCTCTCTCTCTCTCTTAAAAAAAAAAAAAAAAAAAAAAAAAGAGAGACTTGACCAGTGAAGGCATCTGTGTTGGGCTTTTCTTTGTTGGGAGGTTTTTGATCATTGATTCAATCTTCTTAGAGTTATAAGTCTATTAAGATTTTCTACTTCTTCATGGGTCAACGGTAGATTGTGTGTTTCTAGGGATTTGTCCATTTCATCTAGGTTATGTATTTTGTTAGCATATAATCATTTTAGTGTTCTCATATAATAATTTCTATTTCTCTAAGTCTGGTCATGTCCCCACATTCATTTCTGGTTTTTATTAATTTGAATTTTTTCTATTAGCCTAAATGTTTGTCAATTTTGTTGATCTTTTTAATGAGCCAACTTTTAGTTTTTTTTTATTTTCTCTATTTCCTTATTTTATAGTTCATTATTTCCACTCTGATCTTTACTATTAATTAGCCTTCTGTTAACTTGTGTTTAGTTTGCTTTTTTTTTCTTTTTAATTTCTTAAGTTGTACAGTTAGGTTATTGAGAACTTTTTTTTTTTTAAATGTGTGCATTTATAGCTATAGATTTCCTTCAATGCACTGCTTTTACCACATCCTATAAGGTTTGGTATTTTGTGTTTTTTTGTTTTCATTTGTCACTATGTATTTTGTACATTCTTGTAATTTCTTCTTTGGCCCATTTGTTTAAGAGTTTGGTTTAATTTTCCAGTTTTTCATCTGTTATTGATTTCTAGTTTTATTCTATTGTGATTGGAAAAGATAATTTATGATTTTAATCTTTTAAAATATATTACGACTTGGGGACACCTGGGTAGCTCAGTCAGTTAAGTGTCCAACTTTGGCTCAGGTCATGATCTCACGGTTAAGTGAGTTCAGCCCTGCATAGGTCTCTCTGCTGTCAGCACAGAGTCTGCTTCAGATCCTCTGTTGCCCTCTCTCTGTTCCTCCCCCACTTGTTCTCTCTCTCTCTTTCTCTCTCTCAAATAAATAAAACAACAACAAAAAGATTCTCTCAGGACACCTGGGTCCTGAGATGGGTAAGCATCCAATTCTTGATTTCTGCTTAGGTCATGATCTCATGGTTTGTGGGTTTGAACACTGCATCAGGCTCTGCACTGAAAGCACGGAGCCTGCTTGGGATTCTCTCTCCCCCTCTCTCTGTCCCTCCCCTGCTTGTGTGTGCTCGCTCTCTCTCAAACAAACAAAATATATATATTGACTTGTTTTGTAGACTATAGTATGATCTAGAGAATGCTCCAGGTACACTTGTGAAGAATATGTATTTTGATATTGGGTGGAGTGTTCTGTAGACGTCTGTTAGGTCTAGCTGGTTTTAGTGTCCTTCGGCTTCTCTCTCTCTCTTTTTAAGTTTATTTATTTATTATATTGAAAGAAAGAGAAAGAACAGGTTGGGGAGGTGGAGAGAGAGTGGGGAGAGAATCCCAAGCAGGCTCCCCACTGTCAGTGCAGAGCCTGATGTGGGGCTTGTACCCACAAACCATGAGATTATGACCTGAGCCAAAGTTGGCTGCTTAACTAACTGAGCCACCCAGGCACCTCAGGTTTTCTTATTGATTTTCTGTTTGGTTGTATCTACTATTGAAAGTGCAGTTGGGGTGCCTGGGTGGCTCAGTAGGTTAGGCATCTGACTCTTGATTTTGGCTCAGGTCATGATCTCGAGGTCATGAGCTAAGAGCCCACATTGGGTTCTGCCCTAGGCATGGAGCCTGCCTAAGGTTCTCTCTCCCTCTCCTGCCCCTTCCCTGCTCTCTTTCTGTTAAAAAAAAAAAAAAAAAAAAAAAGTAGAATATTGAAGTCTCCAATCCTTACAGAACTGGGTTTTTTTTCCTTCAAATTTATCATTTTTGCTTTAATATATTTTGGAGCTTTACTGTTAGGTGTATGTTTATAATTGTTATATCTTGCTATATTGAAACTTTTATCAGTCCATAATTTCCTTCTTTGTCTCTTCTAATCCTTTTTGTTTCAAAGTGTCTCCTTTTCTGAAAATGTTAGAACCACTTTAACTTTCTTTTGGTTATTATTTGCATGAAATATATTTTTTCATCCTTTTACTTTCAACTTCTTTGTGTCCTTATATCTAAGATGAAGTCTTTCATAGATGCATGTAGTTGGATCCTGATGTTTTTCAATCCAGTTTGCCAACCTCTACTTTTAATAGGATAATTTAATCCATTTATATTTTGTGTGATTACTGATGAGAGACTTACTTCTATGTGTCTTATGTCTTGGTTTTTTTGTTCCTCAATTTTTCTCTTACTATCTGCTTTGTGTGTGTGTTATCGTGTGCCATTCTAATTCCTTTCCTTTTCTGTATATTTATATTTTTAGTTATTTTCTTTGTGGTTACTGTGGGGATTATATTAACATCTTAAGTTTATAATAACCTGTTTTTTAAAATATTTTTAAATGTTTATTTATTTTTGAGAGAGAGAGAGAGAGAGAGAGAGCATGAGCAGGGGATGGGCAGAGAGAGGGAGACACAGAATCAGAAGCAGGCTCCAGCCTCTGAGCTGTCAGCACAGAGCCCGATGCAGGCTGCAAACCCATGAGCTGTGAGATCATGACCTGAGCTGAAGTTGGACACTCCACCAATGGAGCCCCCCAGGTGCCCCAATAGAACAACCTAGTTTGAATAATACTGGCTTAATTTTAATAGTATAAACACTTCATATTTAACGCTGACCCTCCCCCTTCACATTGTTATGGTCATAGATCACACATTTATGTTTTATGCCAAGAGACTTATGATTATTATTTTATGCAGTTGAATATCAAATCATGTAGGAAAAATTACAAACCGTAACAGAAGTGAAGTAATACTATCTTTTATAGTTACCTATTTACTTTTACTAGTGTTCTTTATTTTTTCCTATGGCTTTGATTTAGTGTGCAATGTACTTTCATTTCAGCCTGAAAAGTATTTTTTTTTTTTTCAAAAAATTTTTAACGTTTATTTGAGACAGGGAAAGACAGCATGAATGGGGGAGGGTCAGAGAGAGAGAGGGAGACACAGAATCTGAAACAGGCTACAGCCTCTGAGCTGTCAGCACAGAGCCTGACGCGGGGCTCGAACTCACAGACCACGAGATCATGACCTGAGCCGAAGTCGGACGCCTAACTGACTGAGCCACCCAGGCGCCTCCTGAAAAGTATTTTTTGTAGAGCAGGTATACTGTTAATGAGCTCTGTCAACCTTCCTTCCTTCCTTCCTTCCTTCCTTCCTTCCTTCCTTCCTTCCTTCCTTCCTCTCCCTAACAGTTATTAGACCTCAAGAATTTCTAAACAATTCATTTCCTTTTTTTTTTTTTTTTAATGTTTGTTTATTTTGGAGACAGAGAGAGACAGAGCATGAATAGGGGAGGGTCATAGAGAGAGGGAGACACAGAATCTGAAGCAGGCTCCAGGCTCTGAGCTGTCAGCGCAGAGCCCGACGTGGGGCTTGAACTCATGGACCGTGACATCATGACCTGAGCTGAAGTTGGACACTTAACTGACTGAGCCACCCAGGTGCCCCATCATTTCCTTTTTTTTTTTTTTTAAAGTATATTCATTCATTTTGAGAGAGAGAGAGAAAGTGCAAATGGGGGAGGGACAGAGAGATGGAGAGAGAATCCCAAGCAGTCCCCCACACTGTCAGCATGGAGCCTGATGTGGGGCCCGAATCCACAAACCATGAGATCATGACCTGAGCTGAAGTCGGACACAACCAACTGAGCCATCCAGGCGCTCCTTTATGTGGAAATGTCTTCATTTCACCTTCATTCTTGAAGGATAGTTTTTTTGGATATTGAATTCTTGGTTGACAACTTTTTTCCTTTCAAGTTTATTAATACCCCCACCCCCCACCCCCCACCCCTCCGCTGCCTTCTGGCTTCAGAGAAATCAGTTGTTAATCCTACTGAGGCTCCTTTGTGCATGTGGAATTGTTTCTCTATTGCTTCTTTCAACATTTTCATTATCTTTGGGTTTTGGCAGTTTGACTACAATGTGTCTCAGTGTGGGTCTCTTTTAGTTTATCCTGTTCGGAGTTCACTGAATTTCTCAGACAAGTATTTTCATGTCTCCTCAGATTTTGAAGTTTCTAGCCATTATTTCTTCAAATACCTTTTTCTGCTCCTTTCTGTCCTTTCCTTCTTGGAATTGTATAATGTGTACTTTGGTACTTTTGATCACATTTCATAGGTTTCTTGGATCTGTTTTTCTTCATTATGTTTTCTTCTTCTCATACTGGGTAATTTCAGTTGTCCTTTCTTCAAATTCACTGATCCTTATTTCTGCCTGTTCAAATCTGTTGGACTGCCCCAGTGAGTTTTTCATTTTAGTTATTGTACTTTCAGCTCCAGAATTTGTTTGGTTTCTTTTTATAAGTTATGTCTCTTTATTAATATTCATATATCATTTTCTTGATTTCCTTTAGTTTTTTTCTCTAGAGCTTCTTTTAGCATATTCAACATATTTAATACCATTAATTTAAAATCCTTGACTAATAATTCCAGTGTCTGGACTTCCTCAGGAGGGTTTTCTGTCAAGTTATTTTTTTTTTTCTCTGTGAATGGGCCATACTTTACTGTTTCTTTGTATATTTTGTAATATTTTTTGTTGAGAACTGGACATTTTGAGCATTCTGAAATTCTGAGTCTCCCACCTCTCAGAGATTGATGAATCTTGCTTGTTGATGGCTAGAGCCATCTGTGACTTTTTCAATTTATTTTTTTGCAAAGTGTTTATTCTTTGATGTGTGGCTCCTGATGTTTCTGTTCTGTCCTGCTATGTGTGTGGTCATCCAGCATCCTGAAAAAGATTTTGTTAGGTGTCTGTCTCCCAAAAATGGAAGAAACAAGCATTATCTCTAATCTTTCTACTCTCTCCCAGAAACTATTTCAGCATTTAAAACAATGGCAGCTAAACCTATGCCAGCCCCTCAGTGATTGAAAAAATGGCAATAAACCATCAAAACACACACCCCTGATATTTGGAGGACCAGGCCCTTATTGTCCATCCTGGCTCCAGCAAGCCACACCAGAAATGCAGACTGCTATCCACATGGCTGCATGCCATGGGATAAGAGGTGGGCATGGTAGGTGGAATTTCACTGAAATCTGCTGAAATTTACTACCGTCTTCATCAGGCTCACTCCTGGAAGCTGCACATAAGTGTTTGACTAGACTCTGGTGTTCCAGAAGAGTTACTTCGGACAATTCTTGTCAGCCAAATAGTTGTTTAGGTGGAGGGATGGATTCCTGCATGACACGGACACTGATGTATATAAGTAGGGTGGCTGACCCAATATACCATGTCACCAGCACTGAATCATTGTAAACATTTACCTTCTGTGTCAGGATGTAAATTTGAGTAGAGCATGTCTGAGTTCCACACATCCCCCCTGTACAGGATATTGTAATTTTAACCTCTGCTTGCTAATTAAATAGGCATGACTTTGGCTAGTGTTGCATTTGACTGATTACTCAGGAAACCTGTATTTCTCTGTGTTGGTTTTTATAGGAACCATCTCTCCTTTCATATCTTCTGCCCTGTCACTGCTTGTGGCCCAGATGTTTTCTCATTGGGTTGTTTGTTAAGAACCCCTGCTCTGGGGGGTCCTTCCTCCCATCAGTGTCAATGTCCTCTAAGCCAGTGGCACCCCCAAAGGATTGTGGCCTGGAAGGGAGCATTAAAGCTCTGGGTGGGAGGGCTAGTGGGGTCAGGGAGGTGTGGTGAGGTAGTGTAGTCTGAAGAAGCATATTTAATGGAAATGCCTGGGGAAAAAAAAATGCTGGTGGTTTTCATTGTGCAAAACTAGAGAACATTTGGTTTGACAAGTTCTCTTGGCTGTTTGGTTTTGGCTTAAGAGGGCTGGCAACATGAATTGGTGACACATTTTCACAGGGGCCAAGTGTCAAGCCCATCTAAGAATGAGAGGGAGTGCAGGCAAAGGGACTCATTGGTTCTGGATGTTTCCACTGGGCCATTTGTACAGTCATGCCTGGGTGTCTGGTGGGTTAACTCCTTGCAGGTGTCCTATTGCCTCCTCAGCTCACAGGATTAGAAACTGAGTTGTCAGCCTGCTGATGGCAAAGGGCCTTTGGGAGCAATGTCATTTCAGACCACAGGGTGATTATTAATAATTGTTAATAGCTCTGGGCAGTTATCAGGGAGATGAACTACTGGTGTCAGAGGATCAGACAGCTGAGGACCCTGGCCTGTTAGGGAAGACTTGAGTCAGTATCCCCAGGTAAAATAGGTAATAGCACCTAACCCAGAGGTCATGGTAAGTCTGGGTAACGTTATGCTCACAGTGTGCATGTGTGGTACCCATGCCCACACCTTTGTGGGTGGCCCTGTACATACCCCTAAGGCAGAAGGACCCAGGCAGGGCATCAGATCTGAGCCAGAGGGCCACTGAGAGCTGGATCTGGGCCCTCCCACCCTTCCTCAAGGGCTGGACCAGTCTGCAGGTGCTCCCTGAGTTTAGTGACCTCTAGGCTGTCCATGAGTCCCTGCTGGAGGTGGCCGTGTGGCCTTTCATGCTGAGGAGGGAAATGAGTCCTCGCTCGGTACCAGCTGTGCCCTACCCTGCTTCAGCTTGTTTCCTGCACGCATTGTGTGACTGTGGGCTGAGCTTCTCCATGATCACTTAGGGTTGGGGAGCATTTCTGTCTCTTTGTGGTGGGTGAGCAGCTCCCCTAGCCTGTTGCTCTCTGTGGTCCCCTGCCTCCCATGATAGCTGCACCTGTTCAGAGTTGTACTAACTTCCAACACAGACTAGACAGAACTGAGTGCTAGGCTGGTCTTCCTGTAGATTTCATTTAATTTTCAAGGTAGCCCTGTGATGTGGATGGTGATATTCTCATCTACATGTCAGAAGCCAAGGCTAAGGAAGGGATGTGATGGGATCAAGGTCACAGAACAGATAGAAGTGGGCCCAGGATAAGACCCACTTGTGCAGAAAGGATTAACTTGACACCAGGAGAGGGGTAGCCTTTGCCCTAAGATTCTGGGTGGCTGGAGTGTCCTCCCGGAGTGTTTTTGTTTACTCAGAGCCAGTCTATGGTAACATTATGGTTTATGGTAGGCGCTTTTGGCCATGTGGCATCTACTCAATCTGTGGGGAGGCTGGAGATCAAGGTCAGTCGTGCAGGTGGTCATGTGTCAGTGTCACCAAGCCCCAGTAAAAACTCTCAATGCTAAGGTTCAGGTGAGCCTCCCTTCTTGGCAATACCCCATGCACATTGTCACACATCAGTGCCAGGAAAGTAATACTGCCCATGACTTTGCAGAAGCTCAACATTTGGTATTTTTCCTGGATTCTATCCCTGTGCAATCCCTTGTCTGAATTTAATGTGTGTCTGTCACTTGTAATACACTGTGACCATGTGTATATCAGGTTTCAAGGTGAGTTCTAGGAGTCCTTGTAGCAAATTATTGAACTTGAGGGTGATCTTGTGAATCCCCAAATTTGTTATTGGTGTCAGAGGGGTAGGCAGTCTTGGGGACCCCTGTACTTCACGTGCATTTCTTAGCTCAGGAACTTTTATGCATGAAACCAAGTGTTCCCCAAACTCATCCAGATGGGCCAGAGTAATGCTGTCCCCACCAACTGGTGATTTTTCCTCTGGGCAAACCCAACTCCTGGGAAAGATCCTCTTGGGCCTTTACTACTAGCCCCTCTTCACAGAGTGGCCTGAGCTTCTCCAGCATGTCCTCCAGGAGTGCTCCTGCCTCCCTTAGGGCCACCTCTGGACTGCCCGGCCTCAGCCAAGCTGGGTCCTGGTGTGCAGTCAACTTCCTGCAGAGAAGTGATGGATCATGCAATTATGCCCCCACACTTGACCAGGTTGTCATCAATGCACGAACACACCCATCTCAATATACCTTCATAGCTCTGTATTACAGGATAATCTTTCCTAATTGATCAGGAAGAGGGGACATGGTTTTGTTTGAAATTGGTGTGCTTTGCCCTTTTTCAAGCTTTCCCCATTGTATTTCCCCTTATTGGGAACAGCTGGCTCATGCCCTCTGCCCACTGATTTGTAGTTGATCCTTATGCCAAAATTACTGATCTTCCTTCACCCACAAGTAGGTGTTCTAGTCATTTCTTTTTTTATTGGAAAATATGTCTGATTATACACAGTACACAGAAATAAAGTTCCAGGTGTTTTCTAAGTAACAGAAAACTTGAGAACTGTTAAATTCTTGGTAGCAGTAAGGAGAAATAAGAATTTAAATGCATAAAATGGAAAAACTTGTAAATAAAAGTAAAAAAAATCCAAAGTAAGTGTGAAATACTGTTAACCAGTCAGAGGTGGGAGGTAATGGCAATTAACAGGGTGAAAGGACCCCAAAGTCATTCTGGTGCCTGATACCACTTCCAAAAAAGGGAGACTGACCATATGTTCTGGCAGGTTATATACTACCTCCTGGTCCTTGGAGAGGTGAGTGGCAAAAATGCATGGCCCAGGCATCCTCCCCAGGGAGAAGGGCACTGAAGCCACCTCCCAGCTGCAGAGACACTTGAGCCTTATACTCACCAGTGGGTCAATGGCGGCTGATAGCAAGCAAAGGCAGAATATTAAGTTCACTTAAGAAGGTAAAAAAGCCAACTATACATTTTGGCCCCCCTGAAAACCCTAGATTATTTGGATTTAGTGATCCAGAACGATCTGTACTGTGTAATTTATGTTGTCCTGTGATACACAGCATCTTCCCAAACAAGTATTTCTGTACATTGTATTTAACTGAACTCCTGTTCTCATCTTGACTGGAATATGCCTATTTCTTAAGAATTCTAACTCTTCCACATGATTAGGAATTGTACCCCGGGTAGTGGTGGGCTCTGAGGGGCAGCCACTGAGTCAGATGCCAGCTAGGAACTCAACCAGCACGGGGCGGAAGCTTCCCTCTGTGGGAATTTATGAGCTAGCACCTCACTGGTCTCAGCTCCTCTCTTAAGTAATGCTTCTGTGAACTCTATTGATCTGGAGTTTCATCTTAGTGATTTCAGCTACTGTCTGCAGTAACATCTGAGGGACTTCAGCTTCCCTGAAGTGACACTATTGCTCTCTCCTCTGAAGTAACCACCCAGTGATCAGCTCCTCTGAATTGCCCCATGACCTTAGACTCCACTACAGTCTCTCCTTGGGGATTTCAGCCATCTCTGAAGAAACACCCGTGTGATCTCTACTCCAGTGAAGGGACACCTCAGTGAGCTCATCTCCTAACATACGCCTTAGTGACCCCAACTGCTCTGCAGTACATGTTAGTGACATCAGTCCCTTTCAGAAGGAGCCTATCTCCTTGCTGAGGTAACACCAGCTACTTCAACTTCCAGAGTTTCACCTGTGATGTTATCTTCTCAGCAGTATCACAGCGAGGGGAAAAGGAGCTTTTATCAGTGCCAGTGTGTTGCCGTGCCCTTGAGGATCAACTCTAGTCCTTCATTTCTTCTGAGAAGCTTGAGAGAGAGAGAGAACTTAAAAATTATGAATAAAATGGATTCATTTTAGTATATGATAATGTATACCAGAGTCTTCTTGGCACGTAAAAAAATAAAAACCTCAAACACAGGAATGAAAATTTTAGATCATAAAAAATATGTATCAAAGAACGGTCTTTTCAGTAAAACTTTTTTGGGAAACACCACAATGTGTAAAGAGGCACCCAGCTGGTGTAGCAGCTATAAGGTCTGGGCTCTGAGGGCAAAGCTCCCTTCCTACCCACATGGGGTCCAGAGACCCAAGACATCCTATGAGTTCCAGAGCGTAAGGTCTGTAAGTCATAAGGGTGGGTTTTGAGGCAAACATTCATTTTTGAGTTGAATTTTCACTAAAAAGTTAGGACATCCCTTCTCATCTTGAATAAAGTTCAAACACCAGATGAAGTGTTTTCTCACTAATATTTAGACTTTTTCTTTTTTTCATACAAAACAAGTGGTTCCACACACTTAGCATTTCTAGCCATATTACATTATACTTGATGACAATCTTTTTTTATATCATTTTATCCACACACTTTAGTGTTTTCACAGAATACTGCACATAATCCAATTCTAATTTTAGAGGGAATAATTAGAATAGTTACTGTTTTTAGGAAAGGCATGTAATATTCTAAGCAAAATCTTTATTTAGAATGTAAGAAAGTTTCATTGTGATAGTAATCCTTATGTCTTCAATTCCTTCAGTTTCTTCCAATAAACTTTCTAATGTTAAAGAATTATGGGTGTCTTTACCAAAATTTACCATAGTTGTGTCATTTACTCTTCAATATAACTTCAAGATGTGGAGAAAAACAAAACAGGCATGCTCTGTCATTCTTCCATAGGAACATGCTCAGTGCTTCTCTTTGGAGTTACTTGTGACACTAAATGACCAAACAATGGCATCCCACGGAGCTACCAGAACCTTCTCCTGGGCTGAGGGGGGCGGGGGAGGGGAGTTCTCCTAGTGGCAGAGGAGGTCACAGCTTCCTGTGCACCTTCTGGTGCTGGATCAGGTGACCGTGCTGGTTGAAGGCGCGCCCGCACTCCCCGCACTCGTAGGGCCTCTCGCCCGTGTGGATCCTCTGGTGCTGGATGAGCACGGAGTACTGGCTGAAGGCCTTGCCGCAGCGGCTGCACTCGTACGGCCGCTCCCCAGTGTGGGTCCGCAGGTGCACGATCAGTGTTGCTTTTAGGCTGAAGGCCTTGCCACACTGTGCACAGCGGAAGGGCCTCTCGCCTGTGTGGATCCTCTCGTGCTGGACCAGAGACCTGCGGGCGCTGAAGGCGTGTCCACACTCGCCGCACACGTAGGGCTTCTCCCCGGTGTGCACCCGCTGGTGCTGGGTCAGGTGAGAGTGCTGCACGAAGGCCTTCCCGCACGCATAGCACCCGTAGGGCTTCTCCTCCGTGTGGATGCGCTCGTGGTTCATCAGTGTGGAGCGGTGGCTGAAGGCCTTCCCACACTCGCCGCACTCGTAGGGCTTCTCCCCAGTGTGCACGTTGTGGTGCTGGATGAGGACGGAGCGGTCGCTGAAGGCCCGGCCGCACTCACTGCAGGTGTAGGGCTTCTCCCCGGTGTGCACCCGCTGGTGCTGGAGGAGCGTCCTCTTCACGCTGAAGGCACGGCCGCACTGTGCGCACTCGTGTGGCTTCTCCCCGGTGTGCACCCGCTGGTGGCTGCGCAGGACGGTGCTGTGGTTGAACGCCTTCCCGCACAGTGGGCACACGTAGGGTCTTTCTCCCGTGTGGATCCGCTGGTGCTGAATAAGATGCGAGAGCTGAGTGAATGACTTCCGACACTCAAGACACTCATGTGGCTTCTCTCCCGTGTGTATCTTGTGATGCTGAGCAAGATCTGAGCTCACTCGAAAGGCCTTTCCGCATTCGTTACACTCGTAGGGCTTCTCGCCAGTGTGGATTCTCCTATGTTTACTGAGGACAGAGCTCTGGCTGAAGGCCTTCCCACACACACCACACACATAGGGCTTCTCTCCAGTGTGTGTTCTCTGATGCTGGAGGAGATGGGAGCTCCGACCAAAGCATTTCCCACACTCGGTGCACTTGTAGGGTCTCTCCCCACTAGGAACAGCCTGATTCTGAGAGAGAGGCACACTCTGGCTCAAGACCTGAACTTCAGGTGGGCCAACAGGGCTTGGACTCACACAGAAACTCTGCTCAGGTTCATAACTTTTTTGATCAATCCATCCTTTGGGTGCTTTCCCCAGGATCACCGATATTTCCTCTGAAATAAATGGCTTCCGACTCACGTCCCTATTTTGGTTCTCTCCCTTGTTTTCATATTCTGAAACAACAAAACCAAAGTAAAAATATTAACTCAAATGTCAACCCACTCAAAACAGCAAAGTGCAACCTGAAGGTGTTTAGCTGACAACAGGTGGCCATCAGGGGTGCGGTCCCTGAACGCACATGGCTACACATTTTCTGCAGTGCAGAAAAATCACAACTGTGTCCAATAATTAGAAATGTGCCCAGGCTCACAGGGCAGTTTAAGGGACAGGTGTGACCTGTAGTCTTGAGTCATCCCCCGCCCCCCACCGCGTGAAGTGCACGTGTCACACAGCAGCAGGGCTACAGCCCATTACCACCTGAGTCCCGCCTTCCTTGGAGTCCTTGTGGTAGGAATACACGTAGGACCCCACCCATGACTGCAAGGAGCTTTGTGGGGCTGACAGCAACACAGGAACAGAGAAGCCTAGTGTCAGGCTTGTAGATGTGTGAACTCTTGTGTGCATGTCCAACAGACACAGGACCAGAAGACTTATACATGGGGGACTGTGACTTCTTCTTTGTGGAGAAGGCACTGGGGGGCAAGATGAAACTGAGACACAATGGGAGTCTTGCCATGTCTAGGCTGGAGAGGAGTCCTGTAGGGCAGCAGTGAGCATTGCACAGAAGACTAGGGTAGAGGTTTTTAGTACCAGGTTGGGGGATTTACAGGATGTGCTGATAACTTTTTAAAAAAAATTTTTTAACATATATTTATTTTTGAGAGACAGAGCACGAGCAGGGGAGGGGCAGAGAAGGAGACACAGAATCCAAAGCAGGCTCCAGGCTCCGAGCAGGCGTTCAGCACAGAGCCCGATGTGGGGCTCAAACCCACAAAGCATGAGATCATGACCTGAGCTGAAGTTGGACACTTAACTGACTGAGCCACCCAGGCACCCCAATTTTTTTTAAGAAAGCTCTACGCCCAATGTGGGGCTTCAACTCACTACCCAAGACCAAGGACTACATGCTCTACCGACTAAGCCAGCCAGGTGCCCCTGAGAACAGGTTTCTTAAACCTTGGAAACCAAACCGTTGAGATGACAAGATGCCACTCAAAGACCAAAACTTCTCAGGGGTGTACAGGGATGCTGTGGGAGGATGGGCTGCGCTCATGGAGTGATCTTCATCAAGGACGCTCAACAGGGTGTCAGGCCCATAAGCAAGAGCTGACTCTGCATGAGAGCAGCCAGGCCTCCTTGTGGACTCTCAAGTGCCCAATCCAATTTCAACCCTGCAGTTTAGGAGGCCAGCTCCTCACACCATGCTGCCACCCCAGCTTCCCAAAGACCTCTTCCAGGAACAGTGTTAAAGACTGCTGCACTTGAATGGAATTTCAGAGTAAGAATCCCTCTGGGCAGGGGAAGATCTGAGGGAATTCTCTCTCTCAAAGGCATACTCAAGGTCTATGACAGGTACTGGCGGTGGGGGGGGGGGGGGGGGGGGAGGGGGAGGGGGGCAGCCTTGAGGGGAAATTTACAAATGCCAACCTAGCTGTACCCAGAGATCCTGAGCTAGGATGGCATCCAAGTGTGCATATGAACTGCTTCTTGGCTCTCCCTTCTCTCCAGGGGAGGTGGAATAACTTTTTCACTGGTTCATGTGGGTAAGAACTGGGTATTCTCAGCTTAGGGAACCATATTTTGCAACGTTCCTTCAGGTTCAAAGACCTACAGAGGTAGTAGTTTCCAAGACAGGGGCCTGTGTAAGTCCTTCCCTACCTGAATCTGGTGGCAAGTATGCTTCATTCCGGGGTTCTTTACCAGAAATGATGTGGACCAGCAATGATTTTCCAATTGTGTCCTATCTGTAATAAGGACATTTTCAAGTCCAATAAGCCTCCCACCTTGCTGGTAACAGCATTACTGAGATATAAGCTTCACTTTTTAGTAAGTTCCTAACTTGGTCTGGGAAGACATATGCTATATAGTGGGTCACCTGGTACCCCAAGCCAAGGGACCTTCTAAAACGACTTCTGACTGATGTTTAGAAAAAGATTTGGGCCAAGGTGGCCCATAAATTAAATATGCTTGGGGTGCCTGGGTGGCTCAACTGGTTAAGCGTCAAACTCTTGATTTCGGCTCAGGTCACTATTTCATGATCATGAGATCAAGTCCCATGTCAGGCTCTGCGCTGGGCATGGAGTCTGCTTAAGATTCTGTCTCCCTCTTCCTCTGCCTCTCCCCTGCTCATGCGGTCTCTCTCTCTCTCTCTCTCAAAAATAAATAAACTTACAAAAAAAATTAGGACTACAAGAAATTAAATAAATAAAATACACTTGTTTTAATTTATGTTGCCTTTTGACAGACAAGGAATGGTTACCTTGGAGGGACAAAGACATACCAAATGTTAATACTTCTTGTAGAAGTTGGTAGCAGCCAGACTGAAGCAAACCCTCAGCAGAGGGTCATCTGAGAAGAGGCAGGAGTGGGAAGTTGGGAGATTCCCAAGTGTGAGGGGCCTTGTAGAGGCTGGGGTCCCACTCCAGGCTAGATTAACCTGCTCTCCACACCCACCCCAGATTCAGCAGCATTCTGGACACAGATACTCAGAGTTCTTCTCCTCGACACAGGGGCTCATGTCCATGGTCTTCCCCCTAGGGGCTAGATCCAGAGGAAGCGTCCTTTGGTGGCTCAGGACTGCAAGAGGAGAGCACAAGCACCCACCTGAACCCTTCTCCTCGACAGAATGAAAGCTGCAAGTCACTGGGCAAAGGAAAGCAAACTTCTCATTCTAGGGCACAAACATCCCAATGGCTGGGAAGGGAAAACTACCCTTTACTCCTGAGGGAGGGGCAGGAAAATGATCATGAGCCCAGACATTGAGAAGTCTGCTTCAACTAGGGGAAGGGCTGTGACCCAAGAATACAACACCTGCCTAAAATTGAGGATGATCAGAACAGTGGAGCACGCGGTCATCTCCTCCTGCTCCTATCGAAAAGGCCAGCAAGCACTGAGTAACAAGCAACAGAAGACTTCTGCTGGGGGTGGGGGGTGCTGGTGGCCAGAGCACAGAGGAAAACCCTCTCTTGCAGGCACACCTGGAAGACTGAAAGTCCCCACCCTATGCACCAGGAAATGCCAGAAGAACGGGAATCCAGTGGTGTACTGAGGGCAACTATGGGAACAGAACCCAGCCAAACTCCTGACTCAGGCTTTCACACTAACCACCTAGTAGGAGGGGCTATGTTCCCAGACAGATACACTATTTACTTCTATATCTCCTGTCTTAATTAACGATAGGTGACATTCAATAAAATATTATAAGACACCCAAGAGAAAGGAAAAAGACTGCTTGTGTACACACACACAGAGTCGAGAGACTAAGTGACCAACAGAACCAGAATTAGAGATGACCCATACGTTGAACAATGTGAATGATCAGATGGGGAACCTCAGCAGATTCTGTAAGAAAGGACTGGAAATGCTGGATGTAGAAAATATAGCAACATATGAACGCCTTTGATAGGCTCATTGCAGACTCAACCCAGATGAGGAAAAGACCAGTGGGCTTGAAAATAGGTCAACAGAAATTACCCAAAAAGAAACACAAGGACAAAAATGTATGAAACATAAAAATAAAATTGATATGGATCAATATCAAATGGCCTAACCTGCATGTAGTTGGAATTGCAGAAGAGAAAGAGAACAGAGAAGTAAAAATATCTGAAAAGATAATGGCTGAGATTTTCCTAAAAATAACGGAAGACATCATAACACAGATTCAAGATATTCGTGTCACACATTTTGTTTTGTTTTTAATATGAGAGAGAGAGAGGGTGCAAGTGCAAGTAGGGGAGACAGGTAGGGGGAGGAGAAGAGAGAGAAAGAAAATCTTAAGCAGGCTCCATGCTGCCATGGGGCTCAATTCCCAAGCCCTGGGATCATGACCTGAGCCGCAATCAAGAGTGGAATGCTCAATCAACTCTGCCACCCAGGCGCCCTACAAACATATTTTTAAAATACCAACTAGAGGGGCGCCTGGGTGGCTCAGTCAGTTGAGCATATGACTTCGCCTCAGGTCATGATCTCACAGGTCCGTAAGTTTGAGCCCCACATCAGGCTTTGTACTGACAGCTCAGAGCCTGGAGCCTGCTTTGGATTCTGTGTCTCCCTCTCTCTCTGCCCCTCTCCCGCTCATGCTCTGTCTCTGTCTCCCTCAAAAATAACATTAAAAATAAAAGAAAAAGAAAAAAACCTGACTAGATACATCATATTCAAACTGCCAAAAACCAAAGAGAACATCTTAGAGGTAGAGGAAAAACACAACACAGAGGAACAAATGTAAGAATTACAGTAGACTCCTCATCAGAAACAAGTCTGAAAACAATGGACTGACACCCTTGAAGGGCAGAAAAAGAAAAAACAAGTCAATTTACAAACACCAATGGAGAGAACATCCAACAATCAAATCTAAACTAATGTTACGGGGAATTCTTCAGGCTGCAGAAATATACCCAACAAAGCTGGATTTATACAAGAAATGAAGGCTTTTGGAAATGGTTAAAATGAAGGTAAATATAAAAGACTATGTAAAACGGTTTTCTAAATCACTCTAAGAGAATTGTCCAAAGCAAAAATGATTACACACTAGAGCACCTGGCTGGCTCAGTTGGAAGAGCATGGGACTCTTACTCGTGGGGTCATGACTTCAAGCACCACGTTGAGTGTAGAGATTACTTAAATAAACCTGAAAAAAATAGTTGTAATGGAGCAAATGTTTGTGTCTCTCCCTGCAAATTCACATGTTGAAGCCCTAACCCCCAATGTGATGGTATTTGGTGGTGGGGACTTTGGGAGGTAATTGAGAATTAGATGAGGTCACAAGGGTGGGGCCCCCATGATGGCATCACTGCCCTCTAAGAAAAGACCTCAGTGAGCTTACTCACTTTCCCCCCACAGGCACACAGAGGCCATGTGAACACACAGAAAGTGGCCATACCGCAAGCCAGGAATAGAGCCCTCACCAAAGTCTCACTTTTTTTTTTTTTTTTAATTTTTTTAGCGTTTATTTATTTTGGAGACAGAGAGAGACAGAGCATGAATGGGGGAGGGTCAGAGAGAGAGGGAGACACAGAATCTGAAACAGGCTCCAGGCTCTGAGCAGTCAGCACAGAGCCCGATGCGGGGCTTGAACTCACGGACCGCGAGATCATGACCTGAGCCAAAGTCGGATGCTTAACCGACTGAGCCACCCGGGAGCCCCAACTCACTCTTGTGTTGGACCTCCAGCCTAGGGAACTGTGAGAATGAAATTTTTCATGTTTAAGTCACTCAACCCATGGCATGGCTTGGTTATGGCAGCCTGAACGGACCAATAAACAAGTATGCTACCCCAACAGTCTTCTAACACATATGAAATGGTGTTTGCATTCTTTGAATGTTTGGAGATGTATATTGTGAACCCTAGGGCAGCCACTAACCATCTGTTCTTTGTTCTCTCTTCTTTCTCCCTTTAAAAAAATTAAGTTACTTCTCATGATTCTATCTTATCTCCTTTGTTGGCTTCTTAGCTTTTAAAAAATTTTTTTTTTAACGTTTATTCATTTTTGAGACAGAGAGAGACAGAGCATGAATGGGGGAAGGTCAGAGAGAGAGGGAGACACAGAATCTGAAACAGGCTCCAGGCTCTGAGCTGTCAGCACAGAGCCCGACGCGGGGCTCGAACTCACGGACTGCGAGATCATGACCTGAGCCGAAGTCGGACGCCCAACCGACTGAGCCACCCAGGTGCCCCCGGCTTCTTAGCTTTAACACTTCTTTTGATTATGATATAGCTTAGTGATTTTATTCAAGTTTATTATGTAAGCGGTTCATTGGAGTTTCTTAGATCTGTGAGTTTATGGCTTTCATCACATTTGGAAAGTTTTCAACCATCATTTCCTAGAATATTTTTTCTGATGCTCCCACCTCTGCTTTATTGGCTTCAGCTAGATATATTAGGCAATTTCAGATTGTCCCACAGCTCACTAATGTCCTGTGGTCTTTTTTTCCTTCCTTTTCCTTTTCAGTAGTTTCTAGGATTTTTGTTTTCACTAATCCTTTCTTATGCAATATCTAACCTGTCACTAATTTTACCCAGTAAACTCTTCATCTCATGCATTGTTTTCATCTCTAGAGATCAGAACTGGGCCTTTCATGTATCTTCCAAGACTCTACTTAACATCCTGAATATTCCCTATAGTCCTTGAACATACAGAATAAATTTATTTTGTTTTCATGTCCTGGTCTTCCAAATCTTTTTATTTTTTTAATATTTATTTTTGAGAAGACAGCATGTGAGCAGGGGAGGGGCAGAAAGAGAGAGAGAGAAACCAAAGTAGGCCCCAGGCTCTGAGCTGTTAGCACACAGCCCAAAGCGGGGCTCGAACTCACTGACCATGGGATCATGACCTGAGTCTAAGTCAGATGCCTAACAGACTGAGCCACCCAGGCACTCCTCCTGGTCTTCCAATTCTATCACTGATGTCACTTCCGGTCCGTTTAACAGGACTGTTTTTTCTTCTAATTATGGTTGTTTTCTTCTTTGAATGCTTGATAATTTTTTATTAATGCCAGATATTATGGATTTTACCTTGCTTCATGTTGGATATTTTTTATTTCTAGAAATTGTCTCGAACTTAAGTATTCTTGGTTAAGTTACTTGGAAGTAGCATGTATGGTTCTTGCCTTTGAACTTTGTTAGACCAGAACAGAATAGTGCTTAGGGCTCTTTCACCAGCCCTCCCCCCCCCCCCAACACACACACACACACACACACACACACACACACACACACACACGTTAGTTCTCTAATTAAGGATTCCCTGTGAGTTACAAGTTTCCCACTCTTGCTGTTGGGAACAGATAGCATTCCCAGCCTTATGTGAGCATTGGGCACTGTATTTACTAGCCTATAGCTCTGCAGGCTAGAATTCCATATGGGTTCTCTGCTCAGTGTATCACAAGGCTGAAAAATAAAGTGTTAGTCTGAATACTCATGTGGAGGCTCAGGGAGTAAATGCACTTCAAAGTTCATTCTTACTGTTGTCAAAATTTAGCCCCTTGTAGCTACAGGACTAAGAGGACTGTTTCCTTTGCCACCCTCACCTCCTGATTGCTACCTGCATTCCTTGCCATGTGGCCCCCTCCACCTTCAAGGCAGCAATGGTGCATCAAATCCTTCTTCCCATTCTTTGAATCTGGCTTCGGTCTCCAACCCCCAGACCCGCCAGACCCCAATTTAAAGAGTTCTCCATTCCTTAAAGGCAAAAGCTTAACGTAACATAATCACGAGAATAAAATCCACATTCACAATCTTGGGGATTATGCAGTCAGGGCAGGTCCTGTGCTGAGAAAGAGAGCTCCGGTCTCTCTTCCTCTTCTAAGAACACTAATCATAGCAAATCAAGGTCCTACCCTTATGAGGTCACTTAATTACTTCCATAAAGCCTCCATCACCAATACATTCACACTGGGGGTCAGGGCTTCAACATATGAATGGGGGAGGGGCACAAACATTCATTCTATTATGAGGACCATCTTAAATCCTGGTTACCACAGCTACTACTCCTTCTAAAGAGGCAGCTCTTTCCTGGCTTTGGATTTCCTTGCTAATACTCAAGAAGTCTTCCTGCAGATCTCCAGAATTCTTTGTCAAACAGACTCCCCTGTGGGACTTCTGGCCTCCCTAGCATCTCTGGATTCCTGGCAATAATGTCCTCAAGTCTGGGACACCACTGGCCTCTGCCAGGGTTCCCCTCCTTACACTGGGATCTTCTCTAAGTGGTGAGCTGGGACAATTGTAGGGATCATCCCTTTGTTTCCTGTCTTTTGGGAATTACTTTCCTTCACTGACTGACTTCCACTGAGAGAATGATGTCCAACATCTTGAGAGCCGAGGTTTCATATACATTGTCCAGTTTTTCAGTTGTTTCAAGTGAGAGGGTAACTACCATCTCTGTTTACTCCATCTTGGCTGGAAGTAGAAGCCCTTGTTACTGCTGGCTTTTTTAATAGTTTTATATTAAAGGTTGGATCTCTAACCAATAACTTAATTAGGCATATTTCTGAGATTTCTAGAATTTTGTGTTACCTGGTGTTCTGCAACTTAATTGCCTCTCAACACTGTGTTCCTGATTCGTTATATTGTTCTACAACAGTTATCAAATCCCTTTCACTACAGTACATTCTGTTCTATTACAACACCATAGCTTATTTATCTGTCTAGTCTACTGCTAATGAACACCTGGGTCGTTTCCAGATTTTTCTATCTTGAAACATGCTTCTTTGAAGATTCTTGTACATGTTTCTTGGGGTTTACACACAAACGTTCTTACTGTACACTTAAGAGTGGAACATCTGCCATAGGGATCCATATTTTCAACTTCATTTGATAATGGCACACTGGTTTCCAAAGTGAATGTGCACGTTTACATCATCATTAGCTGCTTTATATTCTCAACCAAACTTGATAATGTCAGATCTATTTTTTTTTGATACTGAAGGTCTAACATGGTATATCACAGCAGTTTTAATTTCCATGTCACTGATAAATAATGAGGCTGAGCATGTTCTCACATTTATTAGCTCTTTGATTTCCTCATCAGAACTTGTTCAAGTTTTGTGCCCACTTTTCTTATTTGATATTTCTGCATTTTTTAAATTCTCTTCAGAGCAATTATTAAGTGTATACACTGTTTTGAAAAATGGCAATACCAATAAGTTCTTCATTTAAAAAATCTGGGTTTATGGCCAATAAAATTTTTACACATCTCATTTTTTAAAAGTTATACTATATGTTTTTTAAACTGGAGAACACATGGTTTAGTTTTTGTTTTTTTTGTTTTGTTTTTTTTTTTACTTAAGAAGCCTCATCTTCATAAAATTAGCAAGCCAAAGCAATAATTACCCATTTCCATTGAAAAGTATTTCTTCTATTGTTTGAAGCTTCCTAAATAGGTAGTGTCTTTCCTGATGCCAAAGTAATGAGATGAGCAAAATGACTTTAATAAATAATTGTACAAAAGGTTATTCAATCATCCATGGCATAAAAGCAACACATGACCAAACTTGCAAGAGCAGAGCCCTCACTTTCAGAACAATACAGCTTCAGCTGTTGTTTCAAGTACAGACTAGGAAGAATGTTTTACATTGGACAAAACAAAGGAAAAAAAATTCCACTGAAACAAATTTTTAATTTAAAAAACCCCTCTCCATGATTTTGTATAGACTGTATGTATTGTATAACAAGAGCATACATTCTGCATCAGAGAACCCCAGGAATTTCTTTACATTCTGGTGAACCATCAGCATTAACACCTTCAGGGATTGTACTGGGTTAAAAAGATAAGACATACACCTACCCCATGGACAGGGTGAACTGTCTTGCTGCCTACAAGCTGCCATGTGGTCACGTTTGGAGTTATCTGGAAAAAGAAAAGAGAGTTAAGAGAGAACAAAACAGTTTTTAAGAGTAGGAACTCCTGGGGCAGCTGGGTGGCTTACTGGGTTAAGTGATCGACTTCAGCTCAGGTCATGATCTCACAGCTTGTGAGTTCGAGCCCCGTGGTGGGCTCTGTGCTGATAGCTCAGAGCCTGGAGCCTACTTAGGATTCTGTGTCTCCCTCTCTCTCTGTCCGTACCCTGCTTGCACTCTATTTCTCTCTCTCTCAAAAATAAACAAACATTAAAAAAAAAAAAAAAAAAAAAAGAGCAGGAACTTCCTCCACTGGCTGTTACAGCAGGTAAGTGCAATTCACAGAGTTAAGACCACAGGCTCCTTGGGCAGAAGAGGCCCCAGCAAGCTACTCTTGCTGTCTGTCACCTGTCAGTGTGCACAGCTGCCAGGAGCTGATCAGTCCAACTGAAGGAGGGCCAGCTCCCTTCACTC
The DNA here is from genome assembly GCF_018350175.1 of Felis catus. Lineage (NCBI taxonomy): Eukaryota > Metazoa > Chordata > Mammalia > Carnivora > Felidae > Felis > Felis catus. The sequence continues at coordinate 83,370,135 of NC_058385.1, forward strand.
ACCTGAATGGCCAATGCCCAAGCCCCCAGTCTCCTCAGCCCCTTGCCCATCCAGGACCCATGGCTCTTCTCCTCGCTCCAGCTGACAGATCACGTTGGGCTTTGATCCTGGAAGTCCTGCTCATGGGGAAGGAAGGCCTTTTGTCAGCACAACATCTGTGAACACCCCTACCCCACCTGAGTGACCTGTAGGCATGAGACAGACAGGTGTGATGTCCCTCTAGAGCTGTAACACCTGGAGGCAACCCCAAACCCCCCACCCCAGGTCCCTGCCCTTGGCCAAGCACAGAGACACAGAAGACGCCTGCTGAGGGGCCATACCCAGTGACACCACGTTGCCATAAGTCTCCATCATCACGTGTCGGTAGAGGCCCCGCTGAGCAGGGCCCAGGCGGTCCCACTCCTCCTGGGAGAGGAGCACAGCCACATCCTCAAAGGTCACCTTGGCCTGGAATGACAGGGGCTGCTGAAGGTTGGATTGAGTCTCCATGTCTGAGATGGAGCAATGTGGGTGGGGGGAGTGGGGATGCCCTGGCTCAGGGGGGAGGGGAAACACATGCGAGCAGATGGGTGGCATCAGGAAGGGGCCACATTGTTCAGGAGATACAGTGACACTCGGGCTGTCACCCAGAACCCTGGGCATGGGAGGGTTGTGAGGAAATCCAGGGGTGCAACAAAGGCCCTGGAGGCAGCTCACTTGGGGTCCTGCTGGTGGTGGTAGGAGCCTGGCTGCTGCCATCGCGTGATCCCTTGAGGTTTCCAAGGAAGGTGGAAGTCAGAGGAGCCTGTGGGGCTGAGGAAGAGGAGGGAGCACATGAGGGGCCCACCCTTGCCCCCACAGACCCTTGAGTTCTGAGGGAGTCCAGCCCCCACTGTGAACTCTTCCCATGGGCCCAGCCACAAGGTTTTGCTCTCCAGACCTGGGGTCTTTATGATCAGCTAGGGAGCTAGCAAGGACTCTGAGGCACCTGCTCAGGCCCACAGTCTAGGCACAAGGGCCCATGCCAGAGCATTCACATAGGTGTGAAATGTTCATCAGGTCTGGTGTGGGTGCCAGGCCAGGCTGCCTCCACAGACAATCTCCCAGTGAAGACAGGCTTTCCTCAAGGTCCACACTCCTGTGGGGGCCTCACTCCAGGTCCGGCATGCTTGGCTTGACCGTAACTCCTGTGGCCCCACTGACGCCTCAGTCTCATGTGGTTGTGCCCCAGTTGCCCTGATGCTCCACTGAGGCTGGGGTCATCAGCCTGGTGGTGGCTCCACCAGGGACTGGGAACGGAGGCAGGACAAATGGTTGATTCTGGAGGACTAAGTACAGAGTCACCCAGGGATCTGGTCTGAACACCTGATGTGGAGGCCTGGGGGTGAGCGGGTTCTGGGGGCTTATCAGGCTAAATTAAGCTGAGATGTCTATCATACTCAAAATACGGGGGAAAAAAAGGGGGACCAAAGGCTCTCCTAATGGGGGAATGGGGTTCACATCTTTTGGAGTGCCAAAGGGTGTCTGTAACAGGGACACAGAAGCCAAGTGGGCAGATCACTCTAGGAAAAATGGTACAAGATGGTGATCAACCTTCTCATGCATGCAGCTCAGCAGGTACCTCAACAAACAGGGTGCTTCATCTGTTTGTTTGATTTCTTTGTAGAATATCAGATGTATGTGTAAGTTTGCATGGACAACTTTTGGGAATACAAATCCTGAACTCCCAACTGCAGCTGCCTCTGCGGAACACAATGGTAGACTTATTCACCAAGAATGTCCATTCCCCCCAAATCTGTGTGTGCTTGTGTCAGTGCAACTCTAATTAGGATTCCAACAGGTGCCTTTTAACGGAGTAAAACTACCTTGAATTCACATGAACGATAGATGGTGGATAACAGATTAAGAATAAAATTTGAAAAAAATGGGTGTGAGGCAGGGTGGGCCTGCCTCACCAGATCTCAGAACAAAGATGAGGAAGCCATTTCCACCACCCACTCCACCTCCTGCCCTCTTGGCAGTGTATCCAACACCCACATCCACTCGACCAACTCACAGACTTGCCATCTCTCATTGTCAGTCATCTTCCCCATGGTCTCGTCCAGATACCTCTCCATGAGAGGTCTCCGTACCCCCACCCCACCAGAAAGTGGCCCTGGTCAGGGTCTCCCATGACTTCCATGTGGTCAGATCCTTGCCCCCTGTTGACAGGATGACACTGGTCTCTTGTGCTCCTGCAAGTTGGTCTCTACCAAGTCTCCTGGACATTGCTCCCTCAGCCAAGGCCTCCAGCCATCCTCACCTGTTTGAGAATTTGACCTTCATGTATAATACAGCTCTGGTCCTATGGGAACCTGGCAGAAGTAGTCATTGGCACTATGGCCCCACTGCAACTAGGCCAGGATCCAACGATAAACACCAATAGGAACCTCATTCAGGGCCTTCCCAGTGGGTACAGATGACACAGGAGGCATGTGGCACATGTGGCCATAAGGCCTTAAGCCAGACCAACTCCTGCTCCTGCCCGTGCTTCTTCCTGCCCCACATCCTGCACATATCTGGCACTGGCCATGGTTATCCTACGAGCCTGAATGTTCAGTGGAGCCTAGGGTCTCCTTTTTGGTGCAGGTGAACTGGCAATCCCCTTCCCTCCAACTCAACATCTTCATGGAGATGTTCTTTGGCATCTCAGATACTTAACATCTAACACTAGGCTCCTATTTCTGCCCCCAGCTTGGTCTGGGCACCTCTACCCAAGACCTGATCCTGAAACTACCTTTCCTCCTCATTCTTTCACAGTCTACTCCAAATCCACTCTCCTAGTGCACCCAGAACCTGGCCCTGTTACAGCAGGGTCATGCATCTGCCTTCCATGGGAATAGCGACTGTCCTTGGCTTCAACTAACTTCCTGGCCCCTCTATGGCTATGAGGCTGCTCAGAACCCTGCTTGAACCTCCCCTCTGCCAGGGAGGCTCCCTCCCTTTAGCTGGTGCTTGGCCACAATCACCTTCTCATTGAGGCCCTTCCTGACCCCTTATCTTGAGGGCCTCTGCCTTGCCCAGTCCTCCTTCTCCCTTCCTGTCTCAGCAAAGCAGCCATCAGGCCAATGTTTGCTGAGTAAGTGAATGAAATTAAAAAATCGACGACACCATACTCTACACCCTGTCTCAGAAAAGCCACCTAACAGTTATGTAGATGAACCAGACATACCATTAGACAGTGGGAACTCCGCTGGAATGGATGAGGATGGTGTGACTGCCAACCCACAGTCCTTCCACACACAGGTCACAGACCCACTAAGAGAAAGATTTAGGTTGTGCTAGATAGACGACAGGGAAATGACACCGTGGGACACAGAGAGCATGTCCAAAATGTTCCTCTTTCAGAAGCAATGACTCCAGGGCCATGAAGGGTATGTGTGTGCTTTGTCCTCACCCGTAAAACAGGAAGATCACATCCCTCCTCTGTGGGCCTCAAGAGGAGACAGTGCTCAGAACCACTGGGCGCAGAGTCAGATGCCGCTGGACCAAGTGTTATCTCATTCGATTAGACTAACTCCAAACAACCAGGCTGTCAACACGAGTGAGAAACAGAGGTGGGTGGAGAGGGCAAAGGAAAAGATTCCTACCTGGCAGGGGGAGTCCTAGAAAAGCACAAAAACAAAGGATCTCTACCTAGATGACCTTCACACATTACCAAGTTAAAAAAAAAAAAGCATATCACATAGTATGTGTTATACTATCACACAGTATTTTTACAACAATCTGAAGATTTGTGTCCTTTCAACATTCATATGGTGAAATCCTAATGCCCAGTAGGATGGTGTTAGGAGGTGAGGCCTTTGGGAAGGGCGAAAGTCATGAGTCTGGAGTCCTCATGATGGGATTAGTGCCCTTGTAAGAAGAGACTCCCACAGAGCTTTCTCACTCCTTACACCACGTGAGGTCACAGCAAGAAGTCTGCAACCTGAAGGGGGCCTTGCCCTGACCATGCTGGCACCCTAATTTGGACTTCCAGCCTCCAGAACTTTGAGAAATGTCTGTTGTTTTATAGGCTACAGTAATTTGCTCTGGAAGCCCAAGGAACTAAGATGACTGTATTCTTTTGTTTTTTTAAAAATTTTTTTAATGTTTATTTATTTCTGACAGAGAGAGCGCGCATCAGCAGAGGAGGGGCAAGACAGAGGGAGACACAGAATCTGAAGCAGGCTCCAACCTGTCAGCACAGAGCCCGACGCGGGGCTCAAACTCACGGACCGCGAGATCACGACCTGAGCCAAAGTTGGATGCTCAGCCGACTGAGCCACCCAGGCGCCCCGACTGTATTCTGATTAAAAAAAAAAAAAAAAAAAAAAAGAACAAAATAAACACAAGAAGTGATACTAATTTTGAACAAGCCTGTGACTTCAAGCAAAGACGTACAAAACACTGTGCATCTCAAAACCAACAACTGTCAGGCAGGAAAACAGAGTCATCCAGGGTACCCAAACTGGCTTTTAACAAGCCGCCCTCTCCCCAACCCTGACCTCCATGATTCTGATGCCCTATGAGATGCTCTGTGAGAAAAACACAGTTTAGACAAGAAGAGAGAACAGGTGGGCACGACAAGTCCTGTTTGGATGACTCCCCCAAGCCAGAATCACCACCACTGAGTCCCCTAACAGACTGTGAGCAAGGCCATGCCACCCCCACAAAGGAGCAAGCACAAAGAGCACCGTCCATCCACCAATCACAGTCATTCTTCAGATGCAGGAATTCCATTTTTGGAAATCTCCTCAGGGAATAACCCAAACAAAACCAGAACAGATCCATGTTCTCAGCAGCCCTGGATGCTTAATGGGACAGAAGCCACACTGCAGTGAGACACTCAGCCAAACAGAATCTAGCTCTCATGATGACTGAGCAGCCAGCTACATGGACAGGAACTAAAGAAGGGGCTGCAGAGATGCAAAGAGCTTAGAGTTTAAAGTTTACTATTATTGTTTTGTTTTGTAAGCTAAGCTTTAGGAACTTATCACCCTTGTTGGAACCCCTGATAGATCTGATGTAAAAGAACACGCATGTCTGTCCAAAGAGCTCGCACACAGTGACAGGCTAGCATGGGCATACCAGACGTGCGTGGTCTGGGGAGAGAGGCTCCCAGGATCTTCTTCCCTCAGTCCTCACCATCCTCACCCACAGGCTTTCCTGGTGGAATGCCCTGCCCCACCTCCACGGTGGAAGCATCTTCACAAAGGGCAGCTCCAAGCCATTTGGGAACACAAAGCACAACCCTGCAATCTTCCATAGGGAATGATCAAGCATCCAAACCAACAGCTTTCTTATACACCGGCAACACCTAGTCAGAAAACGTATAGGGGGGAAAATTCTGTTCATAAATGGCAACAAGGAACAAGCTTAAAATGAACTTTAGAAACGTGATGTTAATTCTGCCCACCGTATCGACAAAACCAAGGTGCCTAGAACCGGTGGGCCTGGAGGAAAAGCAGTGGCTACCGAACGGGGCAGAGCAGGGCCAAATCTGTATAAACAAATGGAGAACAGATGAGATAATTCAAATTGCTCAGGAAAGATGATTCGATAAATGGTGCAAAGACAAAAATTTTTAAATGCTTTAGGAAAAGCAAAATTAAGCCTTTACATAAAATTCAACAAATCTCCCAGAAAGTAGAGGGAGGCAAAGAGATTTAAACAAACAAACAAAAAAATTTGGCCAGAAAAAATTAGATCATCTCAGTCTAATAAATCCACTAGGCTAACTAATGAGTAAGAGTTGAAATTTTAGATCACATTTTAAGGACTTGAATACAGGTATAGATACATTTGTGTTATTTTAGGTGGGAAGGGCTGTTCTAAGCAAAATAGCAAAAGCAGAAACCTGCTGGGCAGAGACTCCCACATTTGCTGCATGAAAATTAATACCTTATGCACATCAAAGCCACCAAATTCCAGAATGGGCCCAAAGACATGTAAGAATTTAATGCATGACAAAGTTGGTTTTCCAAATCAATGGAAAGATGAATTATTCAGTAGGTAGTGTTAGAAATAGCATAGAAGGAAAAAAATGAAGCTGGATTCCCAACTCACCCCACACCAAAATAAATTCCAGATGGATCCAGCATTGCACAAGTACCAGAGAAAAACAAGAGTCTATTTTAAAAATAATCTTGGCGTGGGGAAAGTCTTTTAAGACATAGCAAAGCTCAAAAGCCTTCGGAGTAAATATGTTACGATTAAAAACTTGAAATCTCTTCAAAAAACCCCAAACCAGAACAAAGCACCATAACTGGAGTCAAATGTCAGTTTGTGAAGAGTGTTTTCAACATATACGGAAAAGAGTATGAGCTGGCAGATCACAAAGGAAATACAAAGGAAAACAAAAAAGGAAATACAAAGGCACACGAACAGTTTCAACCTCACCAGTCATCGGGGAACGGAAATTAAAACATTCATGTGACAACAATGCGGGGCGGGCGGTCTTAAGACCCCAACCTCCCCCTCACTCCGCCTCCGAGTCCACCCTGCACACACCGGGTGTACAAAACCGACGGAACGCACCGCCACGAAGACAGTTTGCAAGTGAAAAATCTAACAAGTATCGACCGTTAGAGCATGGCCACCCCTCTGCCCCCCGAGCTTCCCTTTTAGGTGAATAACAGAAAACAGCGCACGCAAAATCCAGAAAGGGTACAAAGGAAACCAGCCAGTGCTGCCTCTGCGCACACTGGCAGGCTGTTCCCAACGACGATTTCCAGTTTTTCTATTTTTCTCACACGTTAACATTTTAAAAAATGCATGTTATTTTCTACTGAAATCTTAAAAAGCAAATAATAAACTAGGGAAATATTTGCAAACCATGTTAGAAAAGGTTGGTCTCGTTCACTAAAAAGGGGCTCTTACAAGGTAGTAAGGAGAAGAGCACGGATAGAAACATGGAGAAAGGATGTAAAATTAGGAAAGTACTTTGAGCCAACGAGATACCAACGCCGTTCGGACGCGGAGAAACGGCTTACTGCGAACGGCACAGGCGCTCCTGCCGCCGCGGGGTCCGGATGGGCTTCTCAGCCTCTGGTTCTGTATTTTGGGGAGACCTTGAGCGAGCCGGGGACTCGCGGGTCGCTGACCACCCTTCCCGGGGCAATCGCGCCGCCGTTCTCTTCGCCGCGGCCCCGCCGCAAACCTCCACCTCCTGCCAGCGCTCGCCGTCCGCGGGGGAGGGGGCCCGGGAGGGTCGGAGGGGGGCGGTGAGGTGTCTCAGGGCCTGGGGGGGGGGGGGGGAATTCCGGGCGTGGCAGGGCCGGAGGGCTGAGGGCCCGGAGACTGGGTCGCAGGCAGCCTGGTGTGTGTCAAGGGTAAGGGGAGAGGGTTCTGGGGCGTGGCAGGGGCCGAGGGGCGGAGGTCGGGAGAAGCCCGGGTGTGAGGAGCGGAGAGAGGACTGGGATGCGGCAAAACGCTGGGGGAGAGGGGGCTCAGAGTGGGGTCCGAGGAGGGGAAGGAGCCCACCGCTCGCCCGCAGGAGGAACCCGGCAGGAGGGGCGGAAGCGGAGCGTGCCCGCGGGGAAGTGCCCTGTCCGTGAGGACGACACGGCTCCAGCGCGCGTGCTGGCAGAAGGGCCTGGGCGCCAGTGCCCACGCGCACCTCCAACTCACCTTCCACGCCGCAGCCTCACGCGCGAAGGGACGGACGCCCGCAACGCACTCAGACAAAGGGGACGCCCCGCCTGGTCTGCGCATCCGCCAATCCCTGGGGGCCCCGCCTCCTCAGTCCCCTCCCACGCCCCCGGTCACCAGTCCTGGAGCGGACACCTCCCAGTCGTCCCCGCCTTCCCCGCCGGCGCCATTTTCCTGACTGACAGCGAGGCCGCTTTCTGCGGAGCCACCGAGAGGCGAGATCTCCCGCGCGCCTAGAGAGGCCACACCGCGCCCCGGCCTCGCATTTACCGCACTTCCGGCGGTCCTGTGGAAAGTTCTAGTGAAGCTTCCGAGCATCGGACCCACGGACCACCTAGTGCCTGTAGAGTCGGGTTTCGGGCTTGTGTCCAGGCGGGTTCCTTTTCCGCTCCTAACCAACCGGGTGCCACCCCCTCTGAACGTGCCTCCTCGTTGCTGTGCCCTGGGACCCGCCGAGGACCTAGCGGTGGTCGTCACGTGTGACAGTGACCGCCTCCTCAACCACCTGCACTGCTTGCTGTTCACGGACTTTTTTGGGGCCGGCGGGGGGGGGGGGGCGTGAAGCCTCCGTCCGTGAGGGCGTTGCACGGTGCGGTAGCAACTCCCGGGAGAGGAGGCTGAGACAGCCACGGCTGGAATGCTTAGTCGTGTTCTAGAAAAACTAGAACGGTGAGGGCTTTCTTGGGGGAGCGGTTGGGGAGTCGGAGGAAGAGTTGTCCATCTCGTCTTTTCTGATAAACGACCCTGGGTTGGGAGTAGGACTCCCTAACTTCAGGCAGGGATGGGAAGAAAAATTAAAGAGGAGGGGACAGAGAGTCCCTCAACAGTGACACCCTTTCCTCTTTCCTTTTTCCTTTTAGCTTTTTATTATAGAAACTTTCAAAGATAGGCAAAGGTAGACAAAGTAGTGTAATGAACCCCACGTGTCCATCAAACAGTTGAAATGGGCAGTGTCTTCACCTATTTCTCTGGTTATTTCTTTCGTCAATCCCGTAGAGGAGGTCATTTTATATAATAATTCTCATATTTGTCTAAAAGATAAGGGCCCCTAAAAACGTAATTACAAAGCTATTATCACCCGTGAATGTTAATGATTATCCGTTATTATCAAATGTAGGAAACTTTTTTTTAAAATGTAAAAATACATCATGAGTTTACAGTGATATTTCAAATTTAGAGCTAGGTGGCTATTAATTTTTAAAATTTTATGTTTGTATCTTTTTTTCCCCTCATATTTAGAATCTTGGGGGGCGTCTAGGTGGCTCACTCAGTTGAGCATAGGACTCGTGGTTTCAGCTCAGGTCATGATCCCAGGGTGGCGGGATCCAGCCCTCTTGTCAGTCTCTACCCTAATCAAGGAGTCCTTTAAGATTCAGTCTGTCTCTCCTTCTGCCCCCCTCCCCCACTTGCACATGCATCGTCTCTAATTAAAAAAAAAAAAAAAAAAAAAAAAAAAAATCTTGGATCCTGATTATCTTAACACAAGGATTTACTTTATTATTTATATATATATATATATAATTATGTCAGAATAACAATGCCAATATTACTAATGGTATGGTTATTGAAAAGTGTAACATTCTTTTGCAGTTCTTTCTGTTGTTAGGTTATATCCCATGCTTTAAAGTAAATTAAGGGCCGCCTGGGTGGCTCAGTTGGTTAAGCGTTCAACTTTGGCTCAGGTCATGAGCTCACGGTTTGTGAGTTTTGAGCCCGGCGTTGGGCTCTGTGCTGACAGCTCAGAGCCTGGAACCTGCTTCAGATTCTGTGTCTCCGTCTCTATCTGCCTCTCCCCAGCTTGCATTCTGTTTCTCTCTCTCTCTCTCTCTCTCTCTCTCTCTCTCTCTCTCTCTCAAAAATAGATAAAAAACTTTAAAGTCAATGAAAATAATTTGTTTCTGTGGGGTTATATATACTGGTTCATTTGTTTCATTTTGCTTATGCTCTTTAGGGCTAAGTTTTTCAGGTTTTTAAAAAAATGTTTATTTTGAGAGAGAGCATGATGGGGGAGGGGCAGGGAAAGAGGGAGAGAGAGAATCTCAAGCAGGCTCCACACTGTTAGTGCAGAACCTATGTGGGGCTCCATGTCCTGGATAGTGAGATCATGACCTGAGTCAAAATCAAAATGCTTAACTGAGCCACCCAGGCGCCCCTCAGGTCTTTTTTTTTTTTTTTTTTTATGATTTTATTTTTAAGCAATCTCTACACCCAACCTGGGGCTTGAACCCACAACCCTGAGATCAAGAGGGGCATGCTCCACTGACTGAGCCAGCCAGGTGCCCCCAAATTTTCAGGTTTTTATAAAAATTTTTTCATGATTATGTAAAACATGTATATGGCTCCAAAGTCAAGTCTACAAAACAATGTACATTCAGAGAAGTCTGACTTCTCTCCCTGTCCCCACAAACCTGTTACCTTCCTCTCCCTATCAGTAAGCATTTTTTTTTAAGTGTATTGATTTATTTTGTGAGAGACTGCAAGTGGGAGAGGGGGACAGAGACAGGGAGATGGAGGATCCAAAGCAGGCTCTGCGCTGACAGCAGACAGCCCAATGCGGGGCTCAGACTCCTGAACTGTGAGATCATGACCTGAGATGAAGTCAGATGCTTAACTGACTGAGCCACCCAGACTCCCCCGTATCTACTGTGCTGCATTTTGGCTTTTGCACCTAACAGTATCTTGGAGACCTCTCATTAGCAGTGTCTAGGGATATTCCTTGTTCCTTTTTTGCAGCTGTAACTCCCTTCTTTTGTGAATGTACCATAGAGTATTCAACTAGTCAGCTATTACTGGACATGTGGGTTGTTTCCTGTCTTTTCCTATTAAACTTAGTGCTACAGTGAATAGTCTTATGCAGATCTTTGTATAGTTCTGCCAGTTTAATTTTGGGTTAGATTCTTAGAATTTGCCTGGTCAGCAGGCATTTGTAATTTGTTTTTGCTGTATGTTGCCCAGTTCCCTTTTTTAGGGGTGCACCATCTTGCATTCCCACTGTGATGTGTCCTCACAACCTTGTAAGCCAAGTGTTTTGTCAAATATATGTAATCTTCCTATCTGAGAAGAATAGCATCTCAGTGTGGTTTCCTTTTGCATCTTTTTTTTTTTTTTTTTTGTGGGTGGAGTCAGGCATCTTTTCATATATTTAAGCATCATCTTCACTTATTTGTCTGTGAACTTGCTTCTTTTCCTAGTTGGTGGTCTCTTCCCTCTGGTTTTAGAAATGCTATTATGTTAACCCTTTGTGACATAAGTTGCAGATATTTATAAAACTCTATTATCAATGCACCAATTTATCAGTTAAGATTAAAAATTACAAAATAAGCCCTGTATAGTCTTTTTTGATGCAACCCAACAAATTAATAAGGAATTTGATACCAGAGAGATGGTTATAAAGAATAGTCTTCAAACTACATTTTAATTTCTGTTATCTAAACCTAATTTCATTAACTATCAGTATTCAGTTCATCCTCGATGTAGCTAATGTTCATAGTTTACAGGATACTTAGAAATGCCATGTTCAGAGCAGAGGAAATTTCTTAGGGGAAAATACAGTATAAAGCCGATAATATATTGTTTAAAATATTTTAAAAATTGCAAAAATATTTTTTAAATATTAAAAACAAATTTACTGCTGTTTTTCTTTTTTATGGCTTTATTGAGGTATGAATTGAAAATACTTTAAGTATACACTTGGATGAAAATTTCAACATAAATATATACCTGTGAAACCATCACCACAATCAAGATAATGAACATATCTATTAGCCCTAAGTGCATCCCCAGTGTTGCTGGTGATTGATCTGCTTTCTGTCACTTTAGCTTATTTTGCACTTCCTGTATATCTGATTAGATATAAATGGAATCCCAAAGTAGATATTTGGGGGGATGTGTGGGTCTAATTTTCTTCACTCAGCATAATTATTTTGATTTTTATCCTTATTACTGTATATAGCAATAGTTTTTTTTTTTTCTTTTCTTTTTTTTTACTCTTGGGTAGTATTTCATTGTAAGAATATACCACAACTTGTTTATCCATTTATCCACTTACCTGTTAATGGACATTGGGTTGCCAGTTTTTGGCTACTGCAACTAAAATTGCTACAAACATTTATGTACAAATCTGTGATTCGCTTCTCTCAGGTTTACATCTAAAGTGGCTTGGCTGGGTGGTATCGTAGATGTGTGTTTAACTTTTTAAGAAACTACCAACCTCTTGTCAAAGTGTTTTTACTACTTTGCCTCCCCAAGCAGATGTGACAGCTATAGTTGCTCTACATATTGCCCACATTTGGTGGAGTCATTTGTTTTGAAAATGGCCATTCTAGGGGATGTGGGGTGGTGTCTTGCCGTTTACCTTGCATTTTTCTAATGTTTAATGATATTGAGTGTCATTTCTTGTGCTTACTAGCCATCTGCGTATATTCTTTGGTGAAGTGCTGATTCAAATGTTTTGTCCATTTTTTATTGGATCATTTGTCTTCTAATTGAGTTGCAGGACTTCATTATAGCGTGGGATACAGGTCATTTGTTGGGATATATGTTTTGCAAATATTTTCTCCCAGTTTGTGCTTTGCTTTTTCATTTTATTTCATTTTGAGGAGCAAAAGTTTTAAAATTGATGAAGTCCTGTTCATTGATTTCCTTCCTTGAAATTTCATGACTTTTTGTATCCTATTCAATAAGTCTTTGCCAAAGTTAAGATCACTAAGGTTTTCTATTATGTCTTCTTCTGGAAGTTTCTTTTTTTAATTTTTAAAATATTTATTTATTTATTGTTTTCGAGAGAGAGCATGAGTGGGGAGGGGCAGAGGGAGAGGGAAACAAAGAATCTGAAGCAGGCTCCAGGCTCTGAGCTGTTAGCACAGAGTCTGACACAGGGCTCGAACCCACAAACCGTGAGATCATGACCTGAGATGATGTGGGACGCTTAACCAACTGAGCCACCCAGGTGTCCCATGGAAGTTTCTACTTTGCATTTTTGGTTGACGATATATTTTAATTCTTATATATGATGCGGTGTAAGGGTTGAGGTTCAGTTTGTTGGTATATGGTTATTCTATAGTCCAAGCACCATTTGCTGAAAATAAAGCCCTAATTTAAAAATAATCATTTAGGGACACCTGGGTGGTTCAGTTGGTTAAGTGTCCGACTTTGCCTCAGGTCATGATCTCATGGTTCATGGGTTCCAGCCCCGCGTCAGGCTTTGTGTGGAGAGCTCAGGTCCTGGAGCCTGCTTCGGATTCTGTGTGTCCCTCACTCTCTGCCCCTCCCCCTCTTGCCCTCTGTCTCTCAAAAAATAAAAAATAAAATGTTAAAAATTTTTTTTAAACAGGATTTATTTTGTTATATGATGTGAAGAATAGATCTAATTTTATTGTTTTTCTAAATGGCTATCTAGTTATCCAAAACACTACATATTTTGAAGTTTATCCTTTCCCCATGGATTTGAGATGCTACCTTTTACTTATATCAAATTTCCATATGGGAATGGTCTTCTCTTTTTTAAAATATAATTAAAAAATTTTTTTTAATTTTATTTTTTAAAATTTACATCCAAATTAGCATGGTTAGCATAGTGCAACAATGATTTCAGGGGTAGATTCCTTAGTGCCTTTTACCCATTTAGCCCATCCCCCCTCCCACAACCCCTCCATTAACCCTCTGTTTGTTCTCCATATTTAAGAGTCTCTTATGTTTTGTCCCCCTCCCTGTTTTTATATTACTTTTGCTTCCCTTCCCTTAGGTTCATCTGTTCTGTATTAAAGTCATCATATGAGTGACTCCATATATATATACACATATGTATGTATATATATGTGTATATATGTGTGTGTGTGTGTGTGTGTGTGTGTATGTGTGTGTGTGTGTGTGTGTGTGTGTGTGTGTGTGTATATATATATATATATATATATATATATATATATATATACATACATACACCACATCTTTATCCATTCATCCATCGATAGACATTTGGGCTCTTTCCATACTTTGGCTATTGGTGATAGTGCTGCTGTAAACATTGGGGTGCATGTGTCCCTTCGAAACAGCATACCTGTATCCCTTGGATAAATACCTAGTAGGGCAATTCCTGGGTCATAGGGTAGTTCTATTTTTAATTTTTTGAGGACCCTCCAGACTGTTTTCCAGAGTGGCTGCACCAGCTTGCATTGCCACCAACAATGCAAAAGAGATCCTCTTTCTCTGCATCCTCGCCAACATCTGTTGTTGCCTGAGTTGTTAATGTTAGACATTTTGACAGGTATAAGGTGGTATCTCATTGTGGTTTTGATCTGTATTTCCCTGATGATGAGTGATGTTGAGCATTTTTTTCATGTGTCAGTTGGCCATCTGGATGTCTTCTTTGGAGAAGTATCTATTCATGTCTTTTGCCCATTTCTTCACTGGATTATTTGTTTTTTTGGTGTTGAATTTGATAACTTCTTTCTAGATTTTGGATACTAACCCTTTATCTGATATGTCGTTTGCAAATACCTTCTCCCATTCTGTCGGTTGCCTTTTAGTTTTGCTGATTGTTTCCTTCACTGTGCAGAAGCTTTTTAGTTTGATGAGGTCCCAATTGTTCATTTTTGCTTTTGTTTCCCTTGCCTCTGGAGACGTGTTGAGTAAGAAGTTGCTGCGGCCCAGGTCAAAGAGGTTTTTGCCTCCTTTCTCCTCGAGGATTTTGGTGCCTTCCTGTCTTACATTTAGGCCTTTCATCCATTTTGAGTTTATTTTTGTGTCTGGTGTAAGAAAGTGGTCCAGGTTCGTTCTTCCGCATGTCGCTGTCCAGTTTTCCCAGCACCACTTGCTGAAGAGACTGTCTTTATTCCATTGGATATTCTTTCCTGCTTTGTCAAAGATTAGTTGGCCATACGTTTGTGGGTCCGTTGCTGGGTTCTCTATTCTGTTTCATTGATCTGAGTGTCTGTTTTTGTGCCAAATATAATTTTTTAAGTTTATTTATTTGAGAGACAGTGCGAGTGGGGGAGAGGCAGAGAGAGAGAGAGGGAGAGAGAGAGAGAGAATCCCAAGCAGGCTCCATGCTGCCATCACAGAGCCCAACACAGGGCTTGAACTCATGAAACTGTGAGATCATGACCTGAGCAGACACCGAGACACCCCTTAACTAACTGAACCACCCAGGCATCCCAGGAGTGGTCTTCTTTTTCTTCTTCTCCTCCTCCTCCTCCTCCTCCTCCTCCTCCTCCTCCCCCTCCTCCCTTCCTCTCCCCCTCTCCCTCCCCTCCCCCTCCCCCTTCTTCTTCTTCTTCTTCTTCTTCTTCTTCTTCTTCTTCTTCTTCTTCTCTTTTTTATAATGTCTGTGTTTTATATAATCTGATTGTGAGGCATCTACATTGCCAGTCTCTTCAAACAGTTAATTTGTGAAATTATTTCAATAATAATAAAACAATGATTTATATTATTGTCAAACACTTTCAAAAGGTCTACTGCTCCTTTGCTCCTTCTGCATATTTTTTCCCTTTAAAAAAATTATTTATTTAAATTCAAGTTAGGGACACCTGGTGGCTCATTAGGTTAAGGGTCCAACTTTGGCTCAGGTAATGATCTCACGGTTTGTGAGTTTTGAGCCCGGTGTTGGGCTCTGTGCTGACAGCTCAGAGTCTGGAGCCTGCTTCAGATTCTGTGTCTCCCTCTCTCTCTGCCTCCCCCCCCCCCCCAAATAAAAACATTAAATCCGAGTTAGGTAACATGTAGTGTAGTATTGGTTTCAGGAGTAGAACCCAGTGATTCATTGCTTATATATAACACCCAGTGCTCATCCTGACAAGTGTCCTCCTTAATGCCCATCACCCGTTTAGCCCATCATCCCATTCACTTCACCTCCAGCAACCCTCAGTTTGTTCTCTGTATTTAGTAGTCTCATGGTTTGCCTCCCTCTGTTTTTATCTTATTTTCCCTTCTCTTCCCCTATATGCATCTGTTCTGTTTCTTAAATTCCACATATGAGAGAAATATATTTGTCTCCTCTGACTTATTTCGTTTGGCATAATACACTCCAGTTCCATCCACATTGTTGCAGATGGCAAGATTTTATTCTTTTTGATTGCCAAGTAATATTCCATTGTATATATATACTGTTTCTTCTTTATCCATTAATCAGTCGATGGACATTTGGGCTCTGTCTGTAGTTTGGCTATTGTACATACCAGGAGTGGCCTTCTAATTGATGTTCTAACATGTGTAAATGCTCAGAGCCTATCCCATGGACACAGAAGAAGACCCTGCACACAGAATAAACCACATGGGGTACCTAGGAGTCAGGATGCCCCCAGGCCTTCATCTTACTTCCACGGAAGCCCAGTGGCCAGTGACGATTGTCTGGCCCATGCC
Organism: Felis catus; assembly: GCF_018350175.1. Classification (NCBI taxonomy): domain Eukaryota; kingdom Metazoa; phylum Chordata; class Mammalia; order Carnivora; family Felidae; genus Felis; species Felis catus. Next base: position 83,386,140 of record NC_058385.1, read on the forward strand.
TGCCAATCTCCCTAGGAGAATGGTCCAGGTAAGACTCTGCTCCTGTCACAACTGTCCTGGCATGGAGTGCATTGTCCTCAGCCATCAGGTCCCTGTTCTCCCCTCAGATTCAGGAGTTCCCACCAGATCCATGGAGGTTTTAGGATTGGCATAGATTCTGGCCCTTTTCTGCACATACCATGCTCCACAGTTTCCCTGCATCACCTTGTGTGGAGGGGTGCCTGTGGATGTTGGGGGAAACTCTAATCCCTCACCGATTTAACTCCAGAAGTTGCAGGAAACACTTTGTGGGGCACGAACTGTGGGGTTCTGTGAAGGGGATCTCCCAACTCTACCAAGCACATGAATCTCCTGGCACAGTTGGTACCAAGCCAGCTACCAACTATTAGGGCTGCTTGTTATTCTTTTTTTAAAAAAATTTAATGTTTATTTATTTTTGGGAGAGAAGGAGACAGAGTGCGAGTGGGGAAAGGACAGAGAGAAAGGGAGACGCAGAATCCGAAGCAGGCTCCAGACTCTGAGCTGTCAGCACAGAGCCTGATGCGGGGCTCAAACCCATGAACTGTGAGATCATGACCTGAGCTGAAGTCGTATGCTCAACCAACTGAGGCACCCCATTAAAGGAATTGGGATTGTTGGATGAAGGTAGGAATAATATCTGGGAGTGGAAATAAAGAGCAAGGAGAACATCCAATCTCTGGTTCCAGTGGTACATGGGGGAGGGAGAAGGCTTCAGGAGACCATGTGTCAGGGGGCAACCAGGTTTTAGTTTGAACAGGAAGCTGAAGGAAGCTTTCAGTGAAGTCACAACACAGAGTAATTTGTTTATGCCCGTAAACCAAAGAGTAGAAGGTGTGGGGGCCAAAGAGTTTCTATATATTTTTGAAGGTGTGGAAATATTTATTACATAATGGAGGTCTTTTGGGAGAGTAGGGAAGGCCTCTCAGAATGGTCTGAAATGGCTTAAGAGAGCAAGTAAGGGATGTTAACTTTGGGTCTTTATTGTGGTCAGTAGGTATGGTGGGTGGGAGGACTGCCAAGCATAGGTGAGGGCTTGTGTGGTTTGAATCTCCTGCTGGTGTCAAAAGAGAGAGCACCAGCTTTCTTTCTCTCTCTTTTTTTCTTTCTTTCTTTCTTTCTTTCTTTCTTTCTTTCTTTCTTTCTTTCTTTCTAAATTTGTTTTTAAATGTTTATTTTTGAGAGAGAGAGAGAGAGAGAGAGAGAGAGAGAGAGAGAGAGAGAGAGAGAAGAGAAGAGAAGAGAGAGAGCCGGGGAGGGGCAGAGAGGGAGTCACAGAATCTGAAGCAGGCTCCAAGCTCTGAGCTGTCAGCATAGAGCCCTATGTGGGGCTTGAACTCACAAACCGTGAGATCATGACTTGAGCTGGAGTTAGAGGCTTAACTGACTGAGCCACCCAGACACCCCAAGCACCAGCTTTCTTATCAGCTTGTCCAAACGTGGGCATGGAGAAGTAGGAGGATGAGGTTCCAAAGCTATCAGCAAACACTAAAAAATGGAACCAGACCATTCATTATAATTCATCCCTGATGTTTGATGACTGAAACACTAATTGAATTAGTACTCATTTAAATAAACTATATGGCACTGTCTGCAACCTGCAGCCTGAGGCTGGTGAGGGAGATGAAAATCCCACTAAATTGCTTTTTCAAGAGTCCAGCATTGTGTTTTCTGAGAAGTGACATGAGTGCCTCAGCTACTCCAGAGGGGATGAGGGTGTCCTGGTGAGACCTTTTACTTAGGCCTGAGCATAGGTAGAGAGATATCTTGACCTTGATTGATATTTTGGGGCATCTATCTGTGGGGTAAGAGGTTCTGAGAGTTCTTTACCCTAAACTTTTAAGGCAATAGCACAAAAGTTTGTAAAAATGTGGAGATGGGGCTATTCATTAGCTAGGCCATCCAGTGCTAAGATAATTGCCGGAAATTCAGCCCAGCCACTTGTGCTGACGTTTGGATCTGGTTCTTTATTAGGGAAGTCCTGGTTAAGAAATAAGGAACAGTAGCTCCCCACTGCGCTCCATCACGTATGATGGTTGGCAGTGCTGCTTGTATAGTCTGTGGATTCCCTCTGCTGTTAACTTACTTCATCCCAGGTGGCTCTCCAGGTAGCCAAAGGGTCTGGGGAGGGCTGCCCTCCAACACCCTGGCATCTGGCAAGGGACAGAGGACAGAGGAGGCTGCCCCTTCTGTAGGTGGAATATACCAGGGGGCCCAGGTTTGGCTTTATACTGTACCAAGGTGGCCTCAGCAGTTGTATTGAGCTCATGGTTTACTACTTCCATAACCCAGAACACAATGGGCAGCTGGGTACAGAGATAAAGTCACAGACTCAGGGCCTGTGAAAGCCTCCATTTCTAGGAGGTTCCAGTATGTGGCCAGCAATTGCAGCTCTGGTAGCATGTAGTATAGGGCAAGGAAGGTAGTTTCTTGGATCAGAAGCCCTTGGACAATTTATGGCCATGATGGGTGGTCCGGAGACTCTGGGAGATGTGAAAGGAGGTTGTTGAATCCCCTGTGATGGAAAAGTCTTGGTGGGAGGGACACTAATGGGAATGTGGTGTTGGAAGCTGGACAGATTCTAGAGGATTTTGTTGGAGGGGGCCCCAACCAAGGTGGGCTGATTTGCAAGTCGCAACATAAATGGGGTTAAGTAAAATCTGCAGATGAGGAACATGTTGCCTCCAGAACCCCCAAAAGATCTAAAAGAGTTGTGGGTGCTGATAGGGACACTGATTATTTCTGAAGCTTCAAGGATGGAGCAGTCCTTGGTTTACAAAACATTTTTGGCAACTTAACAAAAGTGGCAGGGCCTTGCACTACATTTGGGGGCAATGACCCATTCCCTTTGGTGAGCTGCTTTGTATCTGTATGTCCTGAATAAGTGACACACAAATGAATGCCAATTAAATCACCTTGGAGGAGGATGTCATCAATGTAATGTCACATCTGTGCTTCCAGAGGAAGGTGGATGCAGTCAAGACTGTATGTGACAGTGAGGCTGCTGAGGCACCCTATGGGCGTCCTAGTAAAGATATATCATATTCCTTCAGAGGTGAAGGCAAACTGTGGCTGAAAGGCTGTGGACGCCATTGTCTAGATGTCCTGTTCACAGTGCCAACTCCAACTTTTACCATCACCTGCACGGTGGATGGACCCCACCCAAAAGTTGGTTCAGATGTCAAGACTGACAATGCCACACATACCAAGAGGGCATGAGATGGTTTATTACTCACATAACTGAGGTGAGCAGGGCAGGGTTCCTTGGGGAGGCCCAAAATGGCTTAAGGAATGATGGAAGGGCACTGAACTGGGTGTTTGCTGTGCCTGGGATGAGGCTGCAGTACATACTGCACATTTCCTGTTGAGTGGGACTTGAATGGTTTGAAATCTGCTGGCACCAAGGGGATGGCACTCAGGCTTCTCTCAGCCCGTTTCCCAAGAAACATTTCCAAGGACATCATCAAAGTCAAAAGAAAGAAATTGTGGCTGACCATTTGTTTCCCAGACTTTCTCTTTGGAAATGTGACATTCCAAAATCAAAACTCTCGGGCTGCGGATAGCAGGCCCCTAAATGTGGTCAATTCTGCCCAGACACTGGGTATGGACAAGGGTCCAGTAGAGCTTGACACTCACTCCTCCTTCCTGTCTCCAGACACCCACAGCCATGCCTCAGCCCCAGAGGTCTCCCAACAGTGTGGAGGCCAGGGGAAGGAGCAAAAGGAGTTGATGAGGGAGTGATACAGAGAACATGCTTGCCCCTAGAGCCTCTTCTCCACACAGCAATGGCCCTGTTAAAATGTAAGTCATCCAAATCCTCCAACATCTCCTTTCACCCAGAGTAAAAGCCGAAGTCCTTGTCATGGCCATGAGGACTTTTGTGATATGGCCCATTACTACCCATCCCATCTGCTTCTCCCTCTGCTCACTCAACTCCTAGCCATACTGAACTCCAATGATTCTTGAACACTCTAGACCTGTTCTGCTCAGGGCTTTTGTACTGTGTGAATGGAAAAACAAAAGTTGTTTTTCCCAGTTATTGCCCAGGCATTTTACTGTATGATAACCCTATTATCAGAGTCTGGGCATTTAGATAAGAACGTGAATTCAGTGCGCACCACCCTAACCACTTCCTAAGTAATAGGTGCCTGCTACCCTGTTCTCTTATTTCTTGCTTGCTCATGACCTGGGATGATGGACTGCCCTCTATCATTGTGCTCCCTTGCTTCTGGGATGTGTGTGTAGCAAATCTTGTGACTTTACTTCCTTTGTGTAAGTGTATTGAAACTGTGCCTTCAATCAAAAAAGACTCTTGGTTTTCACTTTCCCAAAGCAGGAGCTTGGATAACGAGAGAGCTACTTGCCAACCCATGTGGGTGGCTTGTGAGTCCCACCTCAGCCAGTCATAATCTGCACATTCCTAATACCCCAGATCTGGCTTCCCAACAAAACCAGCTATTCTTGCTGTCAACCCCACTCCCCCATTTTCACTGGTCATTTTCTCATTTGCCTCAAGTTGTCACTCAAAGGGCATTGTGGCAAGGCCTGCTCTGACAGCCCCCATTTAAAACAGAATCTGCCAAAACACCCACACCTTGTTTCCTGCTTTCCTTTCACCTCATGACAACCATGACCATTAGGCCATTTTTCTCTACCCACTGACCTCAAGGACAGACATGTTTCTTGCTGTGTCCCTATGAATGGCATGTAGTAAGTATCTCACAAGTATTCACTGGGGGGTGGGGGTGGGGTTGTGGAATCCAGGCTGGACAATGGGGAATGTGAAGCCAGAAAGGATTGCCTGACGGTGAGACAGAATGAGGGTTAACAGATGGAGGTCTCCATGGAGTGGAAAGATAAGCAAATGAGGATAACAGAGCAAGGCTGACACCAAACTGCAAGTGTGACAGTTTGTTATCTAGTGTATTGCCTTGGGAAAGCAGGGCTGAAGTGGAGGGGAGTGAGTGAGTAGTGATGGGCTACCCTGATGGCCTCTGAGAGAAGGGTAGGCAGCCCACTGTAGCCCAAGCCCATGGAACCAACCTGTGCACCCTTGATCCAACTTTCACATACTTCTCTCTTCAAACCTCTCCCTCCTCATTTGCAACTGATGACTCTGCCTCTACATCCTTGAAAGCAGAGAAGCCAAGCCCTTATCTTCCTACCTCAACTGCAAACCTGACTACATCTGCCCATTAATGCCTTTCCTCCTGAACCATGAGGGAAGTGCTTCTCCGTCCACCCATCCTAGGATACTCCTAAATTGAGACCTGGTGGCTGGCACCCAGGGGCCTCTCTCGTGGCAGATGTGTTGCTTCTGGGCCAACTCCCCCTGCTCACGGAGAAGGGCACAGCTCTGGGAAACTGAGGAGGCCGGTCCCCACCTACTGGGGGCACTCACAGGTCCTCCATGAATGTCTGGTGATGAATGGGCCTGGGAGAAAACAACCTGGGAACTTGTGGGGAGAACAGGAGGGGCATGGAGAGGGCAGGCCTCTGTGGGGCCAACAGCCAGGACCATAAGGCACAGAGCTGGGAAGCTGGGAAACACCTGCATGTGTACTTGTGCAGCAACCCTGAGTGGAACTGTAAGCAGAAAGCATGACCTCAGACTCAGGCACAAGGGCAAGGGGGGCGAAGGGGTCCTGCATCCAGTGACTGTATGGGAGGGTCAGTGGTGATGACTACACACCACTTCTGGGAAGGATGACTATAATTCAAACTGAAAAGCTCGACCTGATATATGTAAACAAAGTATCATTATAACTATAGAAAAGAACTCACTATGAATAATTACCAAATAAAAGAATTACTGTTGTTATTTTGAACCAAATGTCAGTTTACTTTTTTGGTTCTGTTTGATTATAGTAATAAACTCTATTCATGAATATGCACCTTCCATCATCCTTTTCCTCCTAATAAATGTGGCAGTCTGATAACAAAATGTATAAACAAAACAAACAAGAAACAAGAGGTCACAGGAGGCTGGAATGATGACAGGGGAAGGAGGGTTGAGGTTTTTTGGACAGTGGGATATGGGTTTACAGGGCAGCAAGTGAGCCTGGCTTCAAGTCTGGGAAGTGGGTGAGGCTGGGACATGGCCAGAGGAGTCGGGAATGGAGCTCTGTTTCACTCCCTAGCATGGATCAGCTGGTGTTTGACCAACTTGGACCGCTGGCTGAAGGCTTTCCCACAAGCAGAGCAGTCGTAAGGCTTCACGCCGGTGTGGATCCTCTGGTGCTGGATGAGGACCGAACGCTGACTGAAGGCTTTCCCACACTCACTGCACTTATATGGCCTTTCGCCAGTGTGGATTATCTGATGTTGAATAAGGTGTGAACTCTGGCTGAAGCCCTTACCACATTCGACACATGTGTATGGCTTCTCGCCCGTGTGAACTTTCTGGTGGTGAATAAGGTTTGAGCTTCGGTTGAAGGCTTTACCACACTGATTACATTCATGAGGTTTCAATCCATTATGGATTCTCTGATGCTGAATGAGAGTTGAACTCTGGCTGAAGGTTTTTCCACATTCGGTACATTCATAGGGTTTCTCCCCAGTGTGAACGCGCTGGTGAAGGATAAGGTTGGAGCTCCGACCAAATGTTTTTCCACATTCCCGACACTCATAGGGTTTGTCACCCGTGTGCACACCCTGATGCTGAATGAGAGCTGAACTGTGGCTGAAGGCCTTCCCACAGATGCTACATTCATACGGCTTCTCTCCTGTGTGGATTATTTGGTGCTTTCTGAGCACTGAGCTGTAACTAAAGGCTTTTCCACACACATTACACACATGAGGTTTTTCTCCAGTGTGAATTCTTCGATGCTGAATGAGGCTTGAACTCTGACTGAAGGCCTTCCCGCAGTCACTGCACTTATAGGGTTTCTCTCCAGTGTGAACCCTGTGATGCTTAATGAGGTTGGAAACCCGGCTGAATGGTTTGCCACACTCATTACACTCATAAGGTCTCTCTCCAGTGTGAACTCTCTGATGCTTCCTCAGGTGTGAGCTCTGGCTGAATGCTTTCCCACACTCATTACACTGGAAAGGCTTCTCACCTGTATGAATCCTATGGTGTTTAATGAGATTTGAGCTCCGCCTAAAGGCCTTCCCACATTCGTTGCACACATACGGCTTCTCTCCAGAATGAATTCTTTGATGCTGGATGAGGTTTGAGCTCCGCCTAAATGCCTTCCCACATTCACTGCATTCATAGGGTTTCTCACTCATGTGAGACTTCTGGTGCTTTTTAAGGCTTGAGTTCTGGCTGAAGGCTTTTCCACATTCATTGCATACATAAGGCTTCTCACCACTGTGGTTAATCTGATGCCTAATGAGGTTAGAATGCACACTGAAGGTTTTCCTGCACTCGCTGCACTGGTAGGGTTTTACACTCACATGAGACCTCTGATGACTTTTAAGAAATGAATTCTGACTGAAGGATTTTCCACATTCATTGCATATGAAGGACTTCTGTCCAGCATGGATTATCTGATGCTGGATAAGATCAGGGTTTCCTCTGAAGGTTTTCCCACAATCATTACATATGAGTGGGCTTTCGGCTACGTGAAGCCCTTCATGGCTAGTTAACTCCACACTGTGTTGGAAGCTGTGGCCACACATGTCATACATATGTGTTCTCTCTTCTGTAGGAATTCCCTGAGATGCCATTGGGTTTGGGCTCAGACTGAAGCTTCTCACAAAGTCATTACAGCCTAGCTCTTTCTCTAAGGTGCTGCTAAGGAGCACTGCCACTGGTGTGAAGCACCGCTCCTGGTAGTGGGACTGCACCCGTTTCTCATTGTCAGGGGCTGCCCAATCTCCCTCCAGGACATCCTCACAGAGTTCTCCAAGCTCAGAAGCCTGGGAAAAATCACTGGTATAGTTTTCTGATACTTCTGCCTGTGATTCCAAATCCTCAGAAACTTCTCTCTTCTGAAGAAACTCCTTGTCCTCAGTCCTGGTGTCCCAATCTGAAATAACAAACACAGTCACTTGGAAGGAAACAGGAAAATACAGATGACACATCTGGGAACGTGGGACCCATTAGGGGTGGTAGTTCTAGATCTCTCAAGGGGGCCACAGAGGGGGCTGGGATGGCTTTGAGGGGACCAGGCTGCAGGGCATTCAACCTACAAGACTGACCCCCACTCCCCTGACCCATATCTCAGGAAATCACCTGTAGTCCCCCTACTGGCTCAGGCCAAAATCCTGCCCCTCAACTGTCCCTTTCCTGTCTCACAGCAGGTCATCAGCAAGTCTTGTGAGCTCTACCCTGGAGCGCCTCAAATACAGGCACTCACCATTCCCACCATTACATGCCTTATGCTATATTGTTAAACACTCTACCGTTTTTTCTTTCCCACAATGTTTTTTGGGCCAGTATTTGTTTTCTTAGCACCAACTAATGGCATTCAGGCTTTGCCTCAGAAGTCACCAGTACAGAGAGGCAGGCTCTCTGCTGGCAGGTGCAGAGGGACCTGTTCCATTCAGAGAAGCAAGGGTGGTTCTGATTGCATAGTAGGCTAAGAACTGCAGTAGGGACTTGCCTAAAATATCAGATTCTGTCCCGTTAACAAAGAGGCCTTCAGAGACTGAGCCCTGTCCTGCCAAAGCAACGCTTACCCCCTAAAAGCTGCAATTCTAACCGGCGTTAGCTGGACAATTCTGTGCCCTGGTACAATGTTTTAAGCTGCTGTGTCCATCTTTCTGAGGCAGAAATGTGCACAACGTTCCTCATCACACTAGAAAGGCTCTGCCTGGGTGGCTCAGTCTGTTAAGCATTCGACTCTTGACTTCAGCCCAGGTAATGATCTCACGGTTCAGGCTTTGTGCTGACAGCTTGGAGCCTACTTCTCTAGTAGATATGAAGTGGTAATCTTGTTGTGGTTTTGATTTGTATTTCTTAAACGACTGAATACATTTAAGCATCTTTTCATATGTTTTTTGGTCATTTGCATGTTTTCTTTTGGGAAGTGTTTATTCAAGTTCTTTGCCCATTTTAAAATTGGGTTGTCTTTTATTGTTGAGTTGTAAGAGTTCTTTTTTTTTTAAATACATTTTAGGACTTTATTATTTTCAAAATGTTTATTCATTTTGAGAGAGAGACAGAGAGAGACAGAGAGAGAGAGAGAGAGAGAGAGAGAGAGAGAGAGAGAGAATGAATCCCAAGCAGGCTCCATGCCATCAGCACTGAGCCTAACATGTGGCTCAATCTCACAAACCATGAGATCATGACCTGAGCCAAAATCAAGACTCAGATGCTTAACTGACTGAGCCACCCAGGCACTCCGAGTTGTAGTTCTTTATATATTCTGGGTACTAGACCCTTATCAGAAATACACTTGGCACAGAATTTTCACCAATTCTGTAGGATATCTTTTTACTTTCTTGATAATGTCCTGTTTTGTTTTGTTTTTAATTTTATTTTAGAGAGAGAGAATGCATGAGTGGGGGAGATGGGAAGAGGGAGAGAGAGAATCTTAAGCAGGCTCCATGTTGATCTCATGACTCTGGGATCATGGCCTGATCTGAAAGTAAGAGTCAGATGTTCAATTGATTAAGCCACCCAGGCCTCCCAATAATGTCCTCTGATACCCAAAAGTTCTAAGTTATGATACAGTCCAACATACCCATCTTTTTCTCCTACTGCTCATGCTTTGGTGTCATATTTAAGAATCTATTGCCAAACCCAAGGTCGTAAAAATTTACCTGTTTTCTTGTAAGAGTTTTATGACTTTATTACTTATATTTAGGTTGGTGGGCCATTTTAAGTTAATTTTTGTATACAGTATGAAGTAGGGGTCCCAGTTTATTCTTTTGCATGTGGATTTCCACTTGTCCCAGCATCTTTTGTTGAAGAGTTATCTTTTCTCCCTGAATGGTCTTGGCATCCATGTTGAAAATCAATTTGTCATAGATGTCTGGGTTTATTTCTAGGCTCTCAATTCTATTCCATTGACCAAAATGTTTTGATTACTGCAGCTTTGTAGTAATTTTAGAAACTAGTAAGTATGAGTTCTCTCACTTTGTTCTCCCTTTTCAAGCTTGTTTTGACTGTTTAGGGCCTTTTGTAATTCTATCTGAATTTGAGGACTATTCAATTACTGCAAAAAAAAAAGGCCATTGGAATTTTGCTAGGATTTGTACTGAATTTTTTGATTGCTCTGGATAGCATGGACATTTTAACACTGTTAAGTCCAATTCTAGGACTTGATGTCTAATTATTTAGGTATCTGTTAATTTTTGTCAAGGCTTTGTAATTCTCAATACACAAGTCTCTCACTTCCTTGGTTAAATTTATTTGTAGGTTTTTTTTTTTTTTTCTTTTGATGCTTTAAATGATGCTAGCTGTGGGTACTTCACGAATGAATGCCTTTTTACATGTTGAGGAGGTTCCCCTGTATTGAGTTTTCTGCTTTTTTTTTTTTTAAATCACAGAGTGTTTATTTTGTCAAATACTTTTTCTGCATCGAGATGATTACATTCTATTAGTTCTATTCATTCTATTAATGTGGTAAGTGATATTGGTTTTGTTATGTTAAACTACCTTTAAACATTTTTCTAAAGTTCATTTATTTTTGAGAGAAAGAGAGAGTGGGGGAGGAGCAGAGAGGGAGAGGGTGAGAATCCCAAGCTGGCTCTGTGCTGTCAGCATGGAGCCTAGCACAGAGCTCAATCCCACGAACCGTGAGATCTTGACCCCAGCCAAAATCAAGAGTTGGACACTTAAATGACTGAGCCACCCAGGTGCCCCATGTTAAACTACCTTTGTATTCATTCCTGGGTTACATCCCACTTGGTCATGGGATGTATTCTTGAGTCACTCGGATAATTTTTTTTGTTTTTGTTTTTAGGAATTTTTTTCATTGAGGCCATATAATTTGTTGGTGTAGAACTGTTAACAGTCTTCTTTTATACTCCTGTTTTGTAAGATTGGTAATAATGTACATTTCTGAATTTTTAAATTTTTTGTGTCAGAGGTTTGTCAATTTTAATCTTTTTAAAAAACCCAACTTTTGATTTTGTTGAATCTCTACTGTTTTCCACTTCCTATTTCATTCATCTGTGCTCTAATGTTTATTATTTCCTCCCTTCTGTTACCTTTGGGTTTAGTTTCCTCCTTTTTTTTTTTTTGGTAGTTCCTTAAGATATCAAATTAGGTTGCTGCTATAAATTTCCCCTTTGGCACTACCTTCCTTGCATACCGTAACTTTTTGTTTGTTTTGTCTGCAGACATTTTCCAATTTCCTTTGATTTCTTCTTTGACCCCCTGGTTAAGAGTATGTTGTTTTATTTCTACATATTTGTGAATTTTTCAATTTTCCTGCTGTTATTGACTGGAAATAATACTTTACATGACTTCAACTGTTTTCAACTTATTAAGATTTATTTTTGGCCCTAACATATATGGTCTATGTTGGAGAATGTCCATATACACTTGAGAAGAGTATGTGCACTTTTGGGTGGTGTGTACATATATGTCTGTTAGGTCTGATTGATTTATTGTGTTGTTCAAGTACCCTATTTCATTATTGACCTTCTGTCTAGATGTTCTATCCATTTTTGGAAATGAGGTACTAAAGTCTCCAACTATTTTTTTTTTTTAATTTTTTTTTCAACGTTTATTTATTTTTGGGACAGAGAGAGACAGAGCATGAACGGGGGAGGGTCAGAGAGAGAGGGAGACACAGAATCGGAAACAGGCTCCAGGCTCTGAGCCATCAGCCCAGAGCCCGACGCGGGGCTCGAACACACGGACCGCGAGATCGTGACCTGGCTGAAGTCGGACGCTTAACCGACTGCGCCACCCAGGCGCCCCTAAAGTCTCCAACTATTAATGTAGAACTATCCATTTCTCCCTTCAAATGTATATTTGCTTCATATATTTGGGAGTTCTCTTTTTGCATGTAGAAATTTATAACATATCTTCCTGATGAATTGATTTCTTTTATCCAAACATAAGTTCCTTCTTTTCTCTTACAGGTTTTAACTTGGTTTATTTTGTGTGGTATTATAGCATAGCTCTCTTTTGGTTACTATTTATTTGCATGTAATATCTTTTTTCACCTTTCACCTTAAACTTATTTGTGTCTTTGGATCTAAAGTAAGCCTCTTGTAGACATTATAGTTGGATCATGCTTTTTCATCCACTGTGTTAATATCAGCCTTTGGAGAGCTTAAACCATTTATAATTAAAATAATTACTGATAAGGAAGGATGTACTTCATTTTGCTATTTATTTTTGGTATCTCACCTTTTTTTGTCCCTTGTTTCCTCTATTGTTGTCTTCTTTTGGGTTATTTTTTGTAGTGTACCATCTTAATTTTCCTCTTTCTTCCTTTTATGTATATTTTAAAGATATTTTCTTAGTGGTACAATGGGGACAATTAACATCCTAATATCCTGAAGCAATGTAGCATGGTCCCCCCTTCCCAGCTGTTTTAGTTTTTATTCCTCCAGCTTTACTGAAACATAACTGACATACATCATCATATAAGTTTAATCACAATGTGATTATTTGTACACTGATACATGTACACTGTAAAATGATTACCATCATAAGGTTAGTTAACACATCCGTCACTTTACACAGTTATCTTTTTTTTTTTTTTTTTAAGTGATCTCTATACCCAATGTGGGGCTTGAACTCATGACCCTGAATTGAAGAGTCAGATGCTCTACTGACTGAGCCAGCCAGGCAACCCCTTTTATTGTGGTAAGAACTTTTAAGGTCTACTCTCTTAGCAATTTTCAAATATAGAATATAGTTAATTATAGTCACCATGCTGTACATAATATCCCCAGAATATAACCATCAAGTATGAACTGATATCAACTTAGCCACAACAGCATACAAAAACTCTGCTCTTATACACCTCTGTTCCCTACTTTCATGTTGTCAGAAATGTATCTTTATACGTTGTGTTTAATAACACAGATTTATAATTATTTTTACAAATTTGTCTTTTAAATCATTTAGGAAATAAAAGTAGAGTTATAAACTAAAAATACAATAATAGTAGTTTTTATAATTACCTATATAGTTACCTTTACCAGAGATTTTTATTTATTAATATAGCTTTTAGTCCCTACCCAGTGTCCTTTCATCTTAACCTGTAGGACCTTTAGCATTTCTTATAGGGCAGGTCCACTGGTAATAAACACCCTTAGCTTTTATCTGGAAATATCTGAGAATATCATTTTTTAAAGGGTAAATTTGCCAGATAAGGAATTCTTGGTTGACAGTTTTTTTTCTGTCTCTCAGCGCTTTAAATAGGTCATCCCACTGCCTTCCAACCTCCATGGGCTCTGATAAGAAACTGGCTACTACTCTTATTCAGGATCTCTTATAAGGGACAGGTCACTTTTTTTGTTGTTTTCAAGATTCTGCCTTTTGACAATATGATTATGAGTCTTTGTGTGAATCTCTTCAAATTTATCCTAGTTGGGAGTTTGTTGAACTTTTTGAATGTATATAGTCATATCTTTCATCAAATTTGAGACATTTTGGCCATTAATTCTTCATATATTCTTTCTGCCCCTTTCTCTCTTTTTTCCATAATATGTATGTTGGTTTGACTGATGGTATTCCATAGGTCTATTAGGCCATGTTCACTTTTTTTCAACCTTTAGTCTTCCTGCTCCTCAGACTGAATAATTTCAACGGTTACACCATCAAGTTTGCTGATTCTTCAGGTTTGTCTGCTCAAATCTGCTGTTGAAACCCTCTAGTGAATCCATTTGTTATTGTACCTTTCAACTCTAGAATTTCTGTTGTTTCTTTTTAGAATTATGTAACTATATATTGTATAATTATATAAATCTAAAACCTCTAGGTATTTTATTTGCACATTGTTTTTCTGGTTTCTCTTAGTTACATGAGCACATTAAAGATAGTTGGTTTACAGTCTGTCAAGTATCTGTGCTTTTTTAGGGACACTTTCTGCCACTTAATTTTTTTTCCTTTGAAGGGCGAGCCTTATTTTCCTTTTTCTTTGTATTCTTTGTAATTTTTTGTTAAAAGCTGGACATTTGAATATTTATTGTTATAACTCTGTTAATCAGTCTCTCCCTCCTCCAGGGTTTGCTGTTCCTGATTGTTGAAGGCTACAATCATCTGTTCATCTAGTGACTTTTCAAACAAGTTTTGCAAACTAAAACAAGTCTGTCATGTGAGGTCACTGAGGCCTCTGTTTCTTTAGCTTGTGTTCAGCTAGTCTTTTGACAGAGATTTCCTTGAATGCTAACAGTAAAAGAAAAGTAATACCACTCTCCCATTTTTTATGCTGGGGTACTATTTGAATACTATATATAACTATCTTAGCTTTCTGCTTTTACTGAACTTAGAGATGATCCAGAGGTGAAGTTATGATCTTCAGAGGTCTTTTCAGAGCACATTTCCTGTCCTGGGCATGTATGTGGCTTTCTACATTCCCTGATATACTGGGGTGCTTTTGAAAGTCCTCATTTCCCCAGCTTTTCCTCCTAGGCTTTAGGTGGTTGACTGTACTGTTAAGCGATATCCTAGGTGGTTGGGGAAGGTAGTTCCCCTTAGAATGTTTTTGAATCCACTACTTTTCTGCCCTGAGTAAGTTCTGAGTTAGGCAAAACAGAGACAAGCACTTTGCATCAATACTTTATACTACCCCACATAGCTTAGGACAAACAAAATAATTTCTAAATAGGTCTTTTTTGCTCCCTTTGGAATCAGGGACCATGATCACACACTGGGAACATAAGCTGCTCACTTTAAGACTGTTACTGAGCCAGGGGATTTATGGGGACATGAGCAAGTAAAAACACCACAGAGCTTTCCTATCATTTTTAAGTTGCCTTTTTCTTGATTTGGCATTCACTTGGTTGCTGTAAACCTATTTTCTAGATTCCTGAGGAAGTTGGTCCTGGCAGTTTCTGCTTGTTTGTGGAGGACTGGGTATTTGGAACCACCTACTCCACCATTTAGTTCCACAAGTAGCTTTTTATTTTTTTAAATGTTTGTTTATTTAGAGAGAGTGAGCAGGGGAGGGGCAGAGAGAGAGGAAGAGAGAATCCCAAGCAGGACTCCATGCTGTCAGCACAGAGCCCAACATGTGGCTCAATCCCATGAACCATGAGATCACGACCTAAGCCAAAATCAAGGGTCAGATGCTTAACCGACTGAGCCACCGAGGCTCCCCTCCCCCCACAGTGGCTTTTAAAACATGCGCCTAGGTGGCTCAGTCAGTTATGCGACTGACTTGGGCTCAGGTCATGATCGTGTGGTTTGTGAGCTGGAGTTCCATATTGGGCTCTGTGCTGACAGCTCAGAGCCTGGAGTCTGCTTCAGATTCTTTCCTTGATCCTTCTCTCTCTTCCCCTACCCTGCTCATACTCTTTCTCAAAAAAAAATAAAAACACTAAAAAAAATTTAAAACATAAGCTACCATCAATCTGTTCTTTTTTAATGGAGCAGGGCTTGGCCTCTCTCACCATTCTCTGCCTAGCATACCCTTAACCACTCGGTTCACATTCTGCCTCTGTGTGGGACAGTCAGCAGACCTGTCTCTCAGGGCTACTTCTACTTCCTGGGACCTCATCATGTCTCTCATCCCCTAACACTCTCCTGCTCCAAAACACCCAGGACTGCCTTGTACCACCTCTGCTTGTTGGGGAAGGTCACTGAGAGGATGCGACCACTGGTTGACTTACGAGCTGGATCCAGGCAATTGGAGGCCCCTCATCTTCTCACTTGTCCTTGGATGTACATACTGCTTGCCTTCCCTGCTCCCAGAAGCTGCCCCAAGGACAGAGCCTTGAAACAGTGATATGGTGCTGAGACCATCTGGACAGTACACAGGACTAAACCCAGTTAAGGCCACTATATCAACTTTTAAGATTTGGCAGGCAGGTGGTGGGATTTACTTGTATTGCAGCCACTCATGACAAGCTTCTTAAGTAAGTTCTCTTGCTTATTAAACTGCCACCTACCAAGCGGGGTGGCCTGCCTTGTTATTCAGCTTCTCCTTCCCCTCCATGTATAGGGGCCAGTTTATTTAAAAAAAAAAAAATTTTTTTTTTTTCAACGTTTATTTATTTTTGGGACAGAGAGAGACAGAGCATGAACGGGGGAGGGGCAGAGAGAGAGGGAGACACAGAATCGGAAACAGGCTCCAGGCTCTGAGCCATCAGCCCAGAGCCTGACACGGGGCTCGAACTCCCGGACCGCGAGATCGTAACCTGGCTGAAGTTGGACGCTTAACCGACTGTGCCACCCAGGTGCCCCCATAGGGGCCAGTTTAAGTTATACCCAGGAAGTTAGTTGTCAAGGTTTGTCAACCAACACTGCCATTATCCCAACCTTCCCTGGTCATACAGAGTCTGTACATTGCCCGGATGTCCTGAGAATAACCATAGGTCCCTGTATTTAAGAGTGCCTTTTGTAAAACAGCCAACATCAGATCCCGGTAAGGAAAGTGAACACTACTATCCACCCTAATCACTGCTGAGAGGTCCATGAAAAAGGAAAGCTAGTTGAGGGCTCTTTGGAAAAGGACTCTAGCAGTGTTCTGAAGTGGATGAGAGTGGCTGAGCAGTGTGAACACAGCCAGAAGGGAGCAGGATGAAAGCCTGTATTAGGGCAGTACCTGAATCAGGTAGGGCAGTAACTGAATCAGGCAGTACCTACCTGCCTGAATGCAGGCAACCATCATTAGCCTGGAAGTTGGGCTGGGCAGGCCTCAGCTGGTGACCATCATACCACACCCCTCTAGGTCAGGTGGGGGAAACATGTGTCCTGCTCTGGCACCAAGACAGCCTGGGGCCAGGCCAAATTCTGTTCTGATCTCTAGCCTTGGTCCTCAAGTCCATGAGGCACCCTATCCCTAATGATGACATGGTTGCCTTCTAGGGGTAAGCACAGGGTGACATGGATAAAGTCCCTCTAGAATGAGGGCACCAGTGGGGGACTTGCTCCCAGTACCTGGCCGCTGATGGTGAGAAGGGGTGGTTCCTGGCTCAGTGTAGTCACAGCAGTGGGGATCACGGAGTGTTGATCCAGGGTGGGTCACAGCAGGAGCATCACTCACACACGCCTGGGCTGCAGGGATCCAAGGGGATGGTCTAGGAACTGAGGGCTCCATTTCTGCCTCTTCAGAGCGCGCTCTGAGGCTGGGCATGGCTGGGACCTGGAGACCAACAAGGATGTAGGTGAATGTGCAGGGGGCCTAGCTCCAGGGATCCATCCTCCCACCAGGTAGGGGTGTCTTTTTCTACTCCTGCAGACTGAGACCAGAGGAGGGCCTGCTGCTAGGTCTCAGGAAGGGGTAAGATGCTGACCCCAGGGCAAGGTGAGCACAGTGTCCCCCTAGAAGGGATCCTGCCATGATAGAATAGTCCCACAAAACCTGCACCCACCATGGGCCCACCCCTAATTCCTGACCCAATGTCCTGAAGGTGGACCATCTGATCCATTCATGGCGGACCACCATGGTATCTGAGTTGTGTCCTCCTGGCAGCATCCACAGTGGGTATCCCTGTCTTCCCACTCTACCAGTGGCTCCCTCCCAGGCTTCTCCTTATCTCCCTCTTCATGTTCTTACCCCAGGGTTCACTTTTGAACCTATACCAATTTCTTTGATTAAGGAAGGCATCAAGACCCTTATGTGAAGATTCCCAAGCTTGGGCTCATCTCCAGCTCTAAATGCTCCTTCTGAGAAGATAAAATATTCTCAACGACACATGATGGGTCCGAGTTAGTGATTTCCCCCACCGCTCCCACTGCCCTGTCTCTTCAAATGCACCATGCTCTGCTCAGTGGCCCACACGTTTGTGGCAATACCCCTTGGCCCCTTATTCACACTGAACCATTGATAGATTATAATGACCCCTCTGTCCTTCAGAGACTGAGAAGACAAATCAGGAAATGCTGGCAGAAGCCCACTGTGGACACTACTTGCCTACTGGGTAGTGGGAAGTATCAGCCCTCCCAGTCGTGTTGTTTTGTTTTATAAGGCAAATGCCTGAATTAAGCTTTGATTGCTGAGGCATCCACTGCAAAGAGGCATCGATTTCAAAGATGGTTATTGGAGAATAAATGCATTGCCAGCCACTGGACTAGATAAAAAGCCTGGCTGCCTCCCCTGACTGAGCCTCCTTTTAGCAATCTTGGTTGATTCTGATAACTGGTCATTTGGGTCACTCGTCATTTTTCTCTTCCTGAACTTTAAATTCCCACTCTTATGTTTTAAATTCACCAATAAAGAGTAGCCTACAAAACCCTAGGTGTCCACCCTCAACTCCAATAAAAGCAGAAGCCTAGGCCCATGCACCTCTCTCTCTCATTACTTGCAACCTCACTGTGTGGCTCCAGGTGTGCTAATCTATAGGCCCTTGTTTTGAAAGTTTCCTGATGGTTTTTGTTGCAGGTAAGAACCCCAAGGGTTGATCCAACCAAATCATTGGTTTTTGACAGGCTGAGACCGCAGGAAACAGAGGAAGCAAGGAAGGAGCAGCACCCTGGGGCAGGGAGGCATTTAAACCAGGCCCAGGGAAAAGGGCTTAGGCATGCCTGGTTAGAGAGGTAGGAGAAGATGGGGCAAAGATGTGGACAGAGCTCAGAGGCAGGGTCATTGGGATAGAGACTATCAGGGCCCTTGGCTGCCTGAGTGGTGAGGCACTGGCCACATTTCTGTATTAGGACAGACAGAACTAACCTGACACTGGTGCTCAGGGGAATGGCACAGACAAGATTCAAAGCAGGGACAGCACTGACTTAAGGTGTCTGTCTATGCAGCAGCAGAACAGAGCAGATGCTGCTTCCATGGGGGGAACCTTCACTCTCCCTCTTCCAAGGGGAGACTCAGTCATTTGCAATATTCATTCAGTTCACTTTATTTTAAAGTTCATTTATTTTGAGAAAGAGAGTTTGCATGCAGGAGGGGCAGAGAGAGAGGGGGAGGGAGAGAGAGAATCCCAAGCAGGCTCCGCACTGTTAGCATGGAGCCTGATGTGGGGTTTGAACTCATGAACCCTGAGATCATGACTTGAGTTGAAATCAAGAGTTAGATGCTTAACTGACTGAGCCACCCAGGCGCCCCAGTTCATTTTATTTTAAAATTCTTGAAGGCGCACCTAGGTAGCACAGTTGGTTAAGCATCCTACTTTTGATCCAGGCTCAGGTCGTGATCTCACAGTTCCTGAGTTTGAACCCCGCACTGGCATCTCCTCTGATCGTGCAGAGCCTGTTTGGGATTCTGTCTCTCCTTCTCTCTACCCTCCCCTGCTTATGCATGTGTTCGCTCTCTCTTGCTTTCAAAATAAACAAGTAAACTTAAAAAAATAAAATAAAATTCTTGAAATTATCATCACTGTCACTGAATGGAGGCACAATCATATGGCTCAAATATGAACAGGCAAAAAAGAACTTCCTGGCCAGCCACTGAGTTCCCCTTCCCAGTTGTTAGTGAATCCTTCCAGAATAGTCTATGCTCATTTTACACCTTGTTTTTCTCACCTCAGTATATGTGGGAACTTGCCCGGGAGGCTATAAACCCAATCTATGGGGTCAATCTATGGTAAACAGAATGTCCCTCAACACCCATGTCCACATCCCACTCCCCGGAACCTGTGGATATGATACACTACACAGCAAAAGAGACTTTGCAGAGAGAATTAGCTTGGTGGACCCAATCTAATTACATAAGCCATTGCTGGCTCTGAGATGCAAGGTCTCTGTGCAAAGATTGGGACCTCAAGAGCTAAGGACAGTCAGCAAGGAAACAGACACTTCAGTGCAATAACCCCAAAGGATTCGATTCTGCCAACAAGCCTGGAAGCAGATTCTCTCGGCTAAGAGCCCAACAGGGTGCTGAGCAGAGACAACTGGGAAAGACAAGCAGACAGCAGCCCACTGCAGGCATCCACAGGATGGACATGGCTCATCCCTCAGCCCCACTCACGTGGAGGAGAATAAATTCCTCTCTCCTCAGAGCTTCTTCGCCACCTGAAGAGTGAATCCATCACCCGAGGCCTCCAGGCGACAAGCGACAACCTCACTTCTCATGCAGCTCAGTACAGTTCTGACGTTCGCACCCAAGTCCAGAGGCCTCTCCTGAATCCCAACCCCCATGCGCCAGACACCGCACACCTGCCCCGTCGCCTAAGGCAGCTTCGCCACGCAGCTTTGAGGCTAGCTCCCGGGCGGGTCAGGATCGGCCGTCCTGGCCACCCTCTGGAGGGCGCCCCTCAGGCCCACTCCGGGGAGGGGCCTCCGAGGCCCCAACCCCGCCCAGGCCGAGCCGCCCGCCTGCCCCTCTTCCCACGACGCCCCGCCTAGACCACCCGTGGCCGGCACCCACCGCTGGGGTATCGGAGTCACGCGGGAGCGCGGTCCAAAACGTGGGGGTTTCGCCGGCTCGAACTCCCCACTCCGGGTAATCTCTCCCGGCACCGCCGCAGAAGTACTGCGGCTGGGCCCCGAGACGGACCCCGGAAATCCCTCTCCCGACTTCCGGGCCAACGTCGTCGCTCTAGGCGGCCGGAGGCCAGAGCGACTTGGTGGTCCCGCCCCGGGTCCGGCGCGGAGGTGGAGCTCCCTAGCTTTCCTGCTTCAGAGTCGACCGAGCCACCAGTGCGGTGGCGACTAAACGTGAAAATACGACGGTCAGAAATGCAGAAGAATGAACCGTGCCGCTGTAGCGAGACTTGGATGCCCAATTCCTGGAATCAAACAGACTGCAGCTTGATGAAAACATGAGGGCGCACGTGGTAGAACTGAATCCCTAAATCAGTAAATGATGGGGCAGATAGATGGAAAAACTGAAATTCCTTACATAGATAATACACATTTAGTGGGAGTGTCCATGGAACATTTACAGAAGTTGATTATACACTTAGACATTAAGAATACGAGTTTTAAGGTATGTGTTTGACAGGCAATTATCAAAGTTAGAAATATATAAAGTTGACTTAAAAAACGTAAGTATCGGAATTTACAAACAGCCTACATAACCTTTTAATAAAAAATGATACTAGCTAGAAAAGTACAGATAATGCATAAAGCAACGAAAAGCGAAACACTTAATTCTCAAACCTATGGGACCCAGTATAACGTGTAAAAGATATAAAATTCACTGAATATTTTTCGGAGAAAAATATATAATGTATTGATAAAATAAAGGAAATTAAAAAAAAAAGGAAATTGTCAAGTTTTAATGTTTGTAGGCCCTGCATGGACTCTCATGGAAGCTATATTTTAACATCATAGTCATCAAAACTTCAAAGCATGAGCTCAGTTTCTACCCTGAACACATCGTAGTCTGCTTCATTTATAAATAACCTAAAAGGAAGCATTCCAAACATAAAGAGAAAAGTAAAACCAAAACCAAAACCAAAACCTTTCCAGTTCCCATAAGATTAAGGTCATACAGCTCTGCGTATACTAAAAAGATAACTGTAACTGTAACTTTCTGAAATGATTTTTGTCCAATGGTTTGTAACTAACTTCTTATTAAAAAAAAAAAAAAGTATATAACCCCGCACCAAATGTTCTTTCCCAGGAGCACTCTCTTCTTTGTTGTTGTTGTTATGGGGCATAAAACTGTCTTTTTTTTAAAAGTTTATTTATTTTGTGTGAGAGAGAATTCCAAGCAGGCTCTGCACTGACAGTGTGGAGCACAATGTGGGGCTCGAACTTATGAACCTGTAGGATCATGACCTGAGTTGAAATCAAGCATTGGAGGCTTAACGGACTGAGCCACCCAGGTGTCCTGGAGGACTCTCTTCTTTGTGAATATTGTGTACCCAGGGCAGCTGTCCTAATTTGGACTCAGATAAAACTCACTTTTTTTAAGAGATTCTAAAAGTTTTGTTAATATTGCGTGTATTTGATGAAATTAGAAAAAGGAATAATACATTGCACCAGCAATAACCAACAAGAAAATGTAACAAAAAATGAAATGTACTCCACGATAGCAACAAAAACCATAAAACATTTGGTAATTAACAACGAGCACTCAAGACGTCTGGTGAACACTTTGAAACTGTAGTATAGGACACAGAAGGCCATCTTAGTCAATAGAGAGGTATTTCTTGTTCTTGGATCAGGTAATTTAATATTTCAAAGATGTAAATTCCTCCCCACCCCCAATTTAACCTATAAATTCACTGCAATCTAGTCAAAGTTCTACTTGGTTAGGAGGAAACTCAAAATGTGCGTGGAAAAAGAAAAATCATTGAATAGCCAAATCAACCTAAAAAGGGAAAGAGGAGGATGTGCTATTAGTATTGACAGAAGAAAACACAGACAGCAGAAGCAGGACAGTGAAGAGATCAGTGTCAGACTTTTGTGGAGGTAGAAATTCAATAGATGATAATTCTGGCACCACAATCAATGGCAAAAGAGTGGGTGGGTTCTTTAGTAGAAGGTACTGAGAAAATGAGCTCACTCAATGGAGAAAAACAGAACCAGATCCCTACCTAACAACACGTGCAATGTTAGTCTCTAAACGAATTAAAGACCTGATATGAACAGAAATGAGGTTAGCAGAAAAACTACACAGGAAATATTTTGAAACCCTGGGATGAAAGAGATGCTCTGCTGATCAGCTATCAGAGAAAGACAAATAAATGACAGTGAGATATGACTTCATACTGCTGGGTTGGAGAACTTAGAAGCCTGGATCACACTAGTGTTAGCACTTGAGGTTCAAATACTTTTCTCTTATGTAAAATCACAAATTTTATGGCAGGTTCCCTAGGCAGTGATCAAGGACCCAAGTGCCTCCCCTGAGGATGTTCTGCCCGCTGATTTGGAGGAGAGGAGAAGAACAGATCATAGGGATAATGAGCTGCTTCTGCCACAGTCTTTCCATGTGGTCACCTGCTGCACCAGGATGCAGCCCCTGGTCAAGAGGAAAAACCCAAAGTTCTGTCCAATCCCCAATGCAGCTCAGTCCAGTCCCTCTGGACAAGGTACAGGCTCTCCAACAGGTTCTATCACTGAAGGGCCAGTTGTGTGCCGCCCTTCTCCTCTCCCCCAACCTGGAGTGTGGAAAAGGAGGAGAATGGGAAACACACAGCAGCATTCAAACTCTGCTTGGCACTGTCCAAGGTAAGTCTGGCACGTGGTTATTTAAATAAAACTGTGTAGGGGAACCTGGGTGGCTCAGTTGGTTAAGTATCTCTTGATTTCAGTCCAAGCCCATGGTTTGTGAGTTCGAGCCCCACATTGGGTTCTGTGCTGACTTCACAGAGCCTACTTTGAATTCTCTGTCTCCTTCTGTCTCTGGACAGAACCCTATCACCCAAACTCAGCTGGGAGGAACTCCCTGGACTTTGGGCCTCATTAGGTCTGACTTTACTTTCTGGGGTGTGTCCTTGTCCATAATCTTCATGGTCAACTGCAAAGGAATGTGAGAGGCTGCCCTAGCCACAGCTGCCTAGCTTTGCAGGGGCTTCCTGATTGACAGCTGGGTCCCTGGGTCAGCTTCTTACATACATACTCCCACTCAGCTCCACATGCAAAGGCCTCATCTAGTCATGGGTTTAAGCCTGAGGATTCTTGTCTTTTATTTGTTGGTCTCTATATGCTCATCATCCTTCTCTGCTTCTCCAGCTCAAGGTGGCTACCTTGAGGCCACTTGCACCGCCAACTGTCCCTCAAATATTTGCAGAATGACCTTCCACAAGCAAGACACAGTCCCACTCTCTTGACTGGGTTGTCTTCACGTGTATTGGATCTGGTGCAGTCAGAAGAGCCCTCTGCTTGGAAGGACTAGCACTTGGTTTAATGCTGGACCGACCCCTGTTATCTGGCTAAGAACTCAGGATTTGAGAGGAATGTGGGGCACACACTTGGCTGCCTTTTCAGAGCCTTGCTTTCTCAAAGCTTCATGTGGGGTTCAGAAGCAACTGGTATTTTCAACCTTTGGGGCCTTCTTAACAGACTTACAGATCACAGGCCACAGGCAGAAGAAAACCCACTTGTCCAGCTGTAGTCTCGTCCATCTTCCTTTCTCTACCCAAGTCTCTAGGTGGGCTTTGCTGAAAGTGTCAAGAAGTAACCAACACTTGCCAATATTCTGAGCTATTTTCAACCATTTCTTCTAGGGCTATAAATACACCACAAGCAAGAGTCATACCAAATGCTTTTTCATGCATATCAAGGGTCATTAGATTTCTACCTGTAACATCTCTGTCCTGACTGGCTGATCGTTAAGCCAATTCCACATGTATTAGGTTCTGTTTTGGCACCACTCTGCTCCCAGGTGTCAAGTTCTGAATTAGAATAAAGCTCAGTTGATATAAAGCGGCTCAAAACAAACACTGGCTTTAACAAGGCACAGGGTCTCCTGTAATGGTCCACATGGGTGTGGTGGCTGTCTTCCTGAAGCTGGAGGGTCATAGGGCTCTTCTACCTGAGGATTCCACCCTCTTCAGAGCACCTTTATGGCCAAACATGATGCATTTACCATGTCCAGTGGGAAAATGAAAATGTGAAACTTTGAGGACACACTAAGAAGATGCACACATTCCTTCTGCCCATGGCCCACATGTCACACCTTACTCCAGCACAGCTCAGAAAGGCCATTTCTGCATGGATGGACAAGCGCTCAGCTACATTTTCATCTCTAACAAGGGCACAGAGAAGGGAAAGGCAGTAAAGGACAAACAGCAGTCTCTGTGCATCTATTACGAGAGAAAATAACACAATAAACACAAAATAAAATACAAAATCAGGAAGCAACATCAGCAAATATTAGAGGAAAAATTGATAAAGATGCCCAACACAAGGTCTGTGAAAACCCACCATAATGTACCTAGGGGAAAGCACATTTGTATAGAATATGATAGATCATTGGTCCCATGCTCTTCCCAGCCTTCTTCTCAAATGGGCCTTGAGTTCTTGTCAGGATTTGGAGGTGTAGGCTGGTGGTTAGGAAATCACTATCTCATGGTCATTGGGAGTTTCTCAGTTCAGCAGCTGGCCATCTTGTGTAGTGTCAACACATTTACCTTTATATTTGTGTGTGTGTGTGTGTGTGTGAGAGAGAGAGAGAGAGAGAGAGAGAGAGAGAGAGAGAGAGAGAGAGAGAGATGGTTAAGATTGACTGAAAAAATAATGCTTTTCATCACCCTTGCAATAAAAATATTTAATATACATAATAGGACATAATAGGAAGACTTCTAATAAATTTATTGAGGATAAGCTATCTAATAAACTTAGAAATAAAAGAAAGGGGAAAAAACTGAAACTAAGAATGGACCACAGAACTGCTGTAAATTGCTTTTCACATGACAAGTGATATACTGAAGCCTGAAAATTTTTGTTAATGGTTGATTGCAACAACAAAAGCAAAAAACCATGAAACCAGATTTAAGCAAAAAATGAGGAAGAAATCAAGCTAAAACTTGTTATGGATTGAATGTTTGTGTCCCCGCCCCCTAGATTAATATGTTGAAGCCCTAATCTCTGATGTGATAGTACTTGAAGGTGGGACATTTGGGAGCTGATTAGGTTTAGAGGAGGTCATAAGGGTGGGACCCCCATGATGGGATTAGTGCCCTTATAAGAAGAGAGACTAGAGTGTGTTCTCTCTCTCTCTCTCTCTCTCTCTCTCTCTCTCTCCACTCCCCTCTTTCCCCCTCCCACCTTGCCACCCCTGTCCCATGTGAAGACAATGAAAAGTTGTCAGATTGCAAGCCAGGAAGAAAGCCCTCTTCTAGGAACCAAATTGGCCCGCAACTTGGTCTTGAGCTTCCCAGCATGGAGAACTGTGAGAAATAAATTCTATTTTAAACCAACCAGTCAATGGTGTCATGTTATGGCAGCCCAAGCTGACTAGTAATGATTTTGGTACCAAAAAGTAGGGTGATGAGTAACAGATACCTGAAAATGTGGAATTGGCTTTGGAACTAGGCTGTGGGTAGAGGCTGGAAGAGTTTTGCTAGTAATGTGGATGTTGAGGGTGATTCCGGTGAGAACTCAGAAAGAAAATGGGAGTGATGTAGAGAAAGCTTCCATCTTCTTAGAGAATACATAAATAATCATGAGTAGAATGTCAGAAGAAATATGAATGGTAGAGGCCTTTCTGATGAGTCTCACATGGAAACATGTTATTGAAAACTGGAGGAAAGGTGATCCTGGTTATAAAGTGGCAAAGAACTTGGCTGAATTGTGTTCGTGTTCTAACATTTTGTGGAAGGTAGAACTTGTAAGCAATTAAATTGGATATTTAGCTGAGGAGATCTTTTTTAAACAAAGCCAGGTTTTTTTTAAGTGTATTTATTTTGAGAGAGGGAACACACATGAACAGGAGAGGGGCAGAGAGAGAGGGAGAGAGGGCATCCCAAGCAGGCTTTACTCTGTCACTGCAAGTCTGGATTCAAGGCTCAATCTCACAAACCATGAGATCATGACCTGAGCTGAAATCAAGAGTTGAATGCTTAACTGACTTGAGCCACCCAAGTGTCCCTAGCTGAGGATATTTCTAAGCAATGTATTGAAGGAGTGCCTTGTTTCCTCCTGACTTCTTATAATAAAATGCAAGAAGGGAGTGATGAATTGAAGAAGGCATTGTTAAGCAAAAAGGAATAAGAACATAAAAAATTGGAAAATTCTCAGCCTGTCCATATTGCAAAAAAAAAAAAAAAAAAAAAAAGTAAGTGTGTTCAGAAGAGAACAGCAGGAATGTGGCTGGATTATGACTTGATAAAGAGCTTATGGGACATGAGCAAAAACACTTACAACTTTCATTGAAGGGGACAGAGATGGGATAAAATGAAGGAAGGTTGTTAGACTTCTAAGATCCTATAGGACTGAACCACAGAGCTACTTGGCTACAAATGTGCACTATTCTGCAAGACAAGTGAAGAATGACCCTAAAGCTGATACAGAGATCACCAAAGCTGTCTTCTCAGTTTCAAAGGGGGTGCCTATTACCTTGGTTTCAATGGGCCTGGAGCCTTGGGCAGCCTCTGCAGGACTTTCTGGAGACTTCAGGATGCCACCTTTTTGGCAGAGCCACAGAGGAAAGACTGCTGCCCTGGTGGATCTGGAAGGCAGAGCCCTGAACCTGTAAGGATTATTCTTGAGCCTTAAATATAGTGATATTTTCCCTGCTAGGTTTTCAATTTGCTTGGAACTCATCACCCCTTTCTTCCTCCCAATTCTCTCTTTTGGAATGGGAATTTTTTTTTATGCCTGCCCCATCATTGTCATTTTGAAGTATATAACTTACCTGGTTTCATAGGTTCTCAGCTGAAGAGGAATTTTGCCTCAGGATTCATACCTCAGGTGTCACTTATATCTGACATAGATGATATTTAAATTTTTAATGTTTATTTATTTTTAGAGAGAAAAAGACAGAGCATGAGTAGGGGAGGGGCAGAGAGTGAGGGAGACACAGAATCTGAAGTAGGCTTCAGGCTCTGAGCTTATCAGCACAGAGCCTGACTGGGGGCTTGAACTCACAAACTGTGAGATCATGACCTGAGCCAAAGTCAGGCACTTAACTGACTGAACCACCCAGGCACCCCTGACACAGATGATATTTAGATGAGACTTTGGAATTTAGACTTTAAAGTTGATGACTCTTAACTTAATTAGTTAAGACTTCTGGGACTGTAGGAATGGAAAGAATGTATTTTGCATGCAAGAAGGACAAGCATTTTGAGGGTCCATGGAGGGAGTGCTATGGAATGAATGTTTGTGTCTCCCAAGTTCATATGTTGGAGCCCTGATCCCCTATGTGATAGCATTTAGAAGTGGGAAATTTGGAAGATAATTTGGTTACATGAAGTCATGAGGATGGGATGCCTGTGATAGGATAAGTATCTTTATAAGAAGAAGAAGAGTATGCTCTGCTTGTGCTATCTCTCTCTCTCTCTCCACTCTCTCTCAGTCACACTCTTGCTGTCTGTCATGTGAGGACATGGTGAGAAAGCAGCCATCTTCAAGTCAGGAAAAGGGCCCTCATCAAGAACCTGATCATGATGGCACCCGATCTTGGACTTCCCAGTCTCTAGAACTGTGAGAAATAAATGTTTGTTGTTTAAGTCACCCAATCTATTGTATTTTGTAATAGAAGCCAAGCTGACTAAGACACTAGTCAACTTTACTTGAAATCTGGGTCTTGGGGCGCCTCGGTAGTACAGTCAGTTAAGGGTCGACTTTGGCTCAGGTCATGAGCTCACAACTCATGAATTCAAGCCCCACATTGGGCTCTGTGCTGACAGCTCAGAGCTTGGAATCTGCTTCAGATTCTGTGTCTCCTTCTCTCTCTGCCCCTTCCCTGCTCATGCTCTGTCTCTCTCTCTCTGTCTCTGTCTCTCTCTCAAAAATAAATAAACATTAAAAAATTTTTTAAAAAATCTGGGCCTTAGAGGTTTGCCACATTTAACTGTCTTTCTCAGAATAGAGAATTTCCAGGATGCCTGGGTATCTCAGTCAGTTGAGCATCCAACTTTGGCTCAGGTCATGATCTCGAAGTTTGCGAGTTCAAGCCGCATGGAGTCTGCTCTGAATCCTCTGCAACCACCCCCCGAGTCCCTCCCCCACTCACTCTGTCTCTTTCACAAATAAATAAAGTAAAAAAATGGAGAATTTCATATGGCATAGGAGTCACCACATCTGAGTTCACCAGTCCTGAATTTTCCATATAAATGATAAGTCAGCCTCCTCAAGTTGGGAGAAGACAATAAAATGATGAATATGTGTGGAAATGAACAACAATTAATCTTTGGCTATATTGACTGAGAAAAAGATAAAAACCCAAACTATTATAATTAGAAACAGAAATGGGGATATTACCTCCAATTTGATGGAAATAAAAAGAAATACAGGAGAGGGCTGTGAAGGCACCTGGGTGACTCAGTCATTTGGGCATCTGACTCTTGATTTCAGCTCAGGTTATGATCTCATGGTTTGTGAGATTGAGCCCCGAGTTGGGCTTCGTGCTGACAGAGCAGAGCCTGCTTGCAATTCTGTCTCTCCCCTCTCTCTGCCCTCATTCACGTGCGCGCGCGCGCGCGCGCGCACGCACACACGCACGCGCACACACACACACACACACACACAGTCTCTCTCTCTCTCTCTCTCTCTCTCTCTCTCTTTCTCTCTCTCCCTCTCTCAAAATAAATAAACATTAAAAAAAAGACGCTTTGAAAAAAATGAGTGCTGTGAACAACTGTATGTCAACAGACTGGATAATGTAGATGAAATGGAAAAATTCCCAGAAATACACAACCTACTAAGACTGAACCATGAATAAAGAGACAGTGTGAATTGTCATAAAATAGGAGATTGAAACAGCAACCTCCAAAAAGCCCCGGACCTGATGGCTTAACTGGTGAATTCTGCCAAACATTTAAAGAAGCATTGACACCAATTTTTCTTAAACCTTCCAATACATTCAAGAGGAGGGACCACATCTTAACTCATTCTATGAGGCCAGCATAGCCAATCTGAAAAGACTAAATATAGCATGAGCCCAGCTGTAGGACATTCTGGAAAAGTCAAAACTATGTAAACAGTCAAAAGATCAGTAGTTTTCAGGGGTAGAAGGGGGCAGGTAAATAAGTGGAGCACAGATTTTTAGGGCAGTAAAATACTCTATATGATACCATAATGATGGATACATGTCATTATATAGTTGTCCAAATCCAAAGAATGTACAATAGCAAGAGTGAATTGAAATGTAAACTGGGTGCCTGGGTGACTCAATCAGTTGAATGTCCAACTCTTGATTTTGGCCCAGGTCATGATCTCACGGGTTGATGGGTTTGGGCCACATGCTGAGCCTCTCTTTCTGCCTCTCCCACCTCCTCTCAAAAATAAACATTAAAACATTATTAATAAAAAAAGAAATGTAAACTATGGCTTTTGAGTGTGTTCATGTAGATCCATCAATTGTAACAAATGTTCCAGTCTGGTGGGGATGTTGGAACTGGGGGAGGCTGTGATGCGTGGGACTTTGGGAATATATGGGAGCTCTCTGTACCTTCTCCTCAACTTTCCTATGAACCTAAAACTGATCTTAAAAAACACAAACATCACTCAAGGAAGGGAAACCAAGGTCCAGCCCACCAAAGAGACAGACTCTTTTCTTTTTAAGTTTATTTATTTATTTTGAGAGAGACAGAGAGAGAGAGAGAGAGAGAGAGAGAGAGCAAGCAGGGGAGGAGAAGAGAGAGTGGGAGAGAATCCCAAGCAGGCTCTGAGCTGTCAATGCAGAGCCTGATGCGGGACTTGATCCCATGATCTGTTAATCATGACCTGAGTGGAAATCAAGAGTTTGGACACCTAATCAGCTGAGCCACCCAGGAGCCCCTCCCAGTTTTCTTTAAAACTTTTTAAAAAAGTAATCTGTACACCCGACGTGGGGCTCAAACTTATGACCCCAATAGCAAGAGTCCTATGCTCTACCTAGTGAACCATCCAGGCACCCCATCATTTCCACTTTCCTAAAACAATTGCTGGAACAGAGGACCATTCTCTGATGAAATGGGAACATTCTCAACCTATGAGAATGGGTTGGTCAGGGCATGTGGTCAGGTGAAGACTAGGGCTTCTATCCAAAACGAACAGCCCATATTCTTAGCATGTTGGAAGGGATCTAAGAGAGCTCGGGACCCCTAGAGGATAGGCCTCACTCACATTGGTTCACCTTGCCACCTCAGGTGTCTCTGGGCCAAGCTTCTCCCTGGATCAGGGCTACTTAGAAATCACTGCTGAGCTCAAAAGACATACCACAAACCACTCCATCTTTCCCCAGGGAGCAGAATTCACAGAATGCAGCACAGATGGTCCCCCAGATCTGACATCTGGACTCCTTTTCAATAGGGGACACTGAAATGTCAAGTGAAGACCAATGCACAAAATGCTTCCTTACTTGGGACTGATGGAAAAGGATCAGTAGAAAGTGTTTTCATCACCTTCAAAATGAGTAACATGAAAACAAAAGAGATCTCAACAAAGTTAATGAATGTAGACAATCTACAGTAGGAGGGCAGTAAGAAGTAGGCTCCAAACTCTCTTTTAGTCTCTTTTTGTCTTTCAGCAGGAACACAGAAGGAGGAAGAAATGAGTGGGGGCTTTTAAAGATGAGGCTCTGGTGCACCTGGGTGACTCAGTTGGTTAAGCATCTGACTTTGGCTCAGGTCATGATCTTGTGGTTCATGGGATCGAGCCCCACGTCGGGCTCTGTGCTGACAACTCAGAGCCTGGAGCCTGCTTCAGATTTTCTCTCTGTCCCTCCCCCGCTCGTGTTCTGTCTCTCTCTCTTTCTGTCTCTCTCTCTCACAAAAAAAAAAATTAAAAAAATAAAAATTTAAAGGCGAGACTCTGCTGGTCAACCCTGGGCTCCCACAAGTTTGACCATCTCTCTCCCTACCAGGCTCAGATCCCTCAACATGGAGGACACCAGTTCCTAAAGCCAGTCCTTCTCAGAAACCAGAGCACCCTGAGGAACTTGTCAGGGGAATAGGGACCAGGCACACTGCTTGCTCTGCTCTGCCTTCTGTGGGAGTAACAAGTGAGGGAGCTGAGCAGGGGTCTTTACCCTCTAGGGACAGTGACACATAGTGGATATTTCAGAGGCAAAATTTGGGGGTCCTGGCTTTCGACAAGTTATTAAAGTCCCTAATTTTTCAGAATCCTCCCTTAAGAGGTCACTTGGTCCCACAGATTTTTGTCATGGCCACTTGGGATATATGTGTGGAAGCACCTTCCACATGACCCAGCAGTCACAGACTGAGCCTTACTGATGTGGCCATTGACACTTTGACCTTGAACACTAATACCTGGTGGCACTCAGGGTTGAGTTTTGAAGTAGCCTACACCCAAGACAACTGCTCAAGCTCCTGAAAGTTCCCTTTGCTCCTCTCTTCAACACTACAATCTGTTTTTCTATTTCCCAGCTGTAAGACTGGCCTGAGAGGCCCTCAAGTGGCAGTGGACAGGCCTCCACCTCAGAAAAGTCATTTGTGTCCTCTATTATCTCAGGGTTCCTCTCTCTAGCTTCCCCATGCATTTCCAGGGCCTGTACAGCATGTGGTTGACCTGGGAGGGAGAAGTATAGGGAAAGGGAGGGGGGGGGTGACAGAAGCAATGAGATAAGGGATAGAAGGACTACAAGAAATCAAGGATGTGGGGAAATGGAATGTTTGTCCACCCGGTCTGGTCTGTCTGCCCCCTTCTCTCCAGGATGCACTTCTCACGTCTTGTCTCTTACAGGCAACTGTGTATGCTCCCCTTGGAGGGTCAAGAAGTTGGGAAGGTCTACTGTGTGGGGTCACTGCACACTCCTAATGGCTCCACCCTGGGGAGCCCCTTGCCCCTGAGCGCCAGATGTTTGGCTCCCTCATAGTGCCAGCAGTATCACCATAGGCCCTCTTGAGGGCACCCTCTTCTCCATGCGGGGACTTCAGTGTTCCTAGTCACAACATCATGCTCTCCTCAAGCAGTCCTTCCTTTTGAGGATTAGATTTCATCTCCCCAATGGCCTGCCTCTAAAAGCTCACTACAGGTGCATGCACTTTACCCATCAGACCTCACAGCCTAATCTTTGTGATCTCATGTCTTCCTGTGAACTTTTCTCAGGCCACTCCCCTCTGTACCTTTTCTCTTGATCCTTACATAGACTCACTAATAAGTTGGCCTTAGCCCTTTCAGCTTGGGGTGTTTGCAGAAACCTGTCTGCACTTGCCACCCACATGCAATCACCCCCAGCGCAGCCTGGCTTCTACCCCTCTCCCTCCTCCCCACAAGGATTTGCATGCAGTTTCAATGGATATCCTAGGTATGAAATCCTGGGACACTTTTAGTCCTTATTGTAAAGGACTTATGTAGTATTTGATGCAGTTATCACGCAGGCCTTTAAATTTTTTCCTGCTTCAATGTTACCAGGATCTTATTTTTAGTCTGATTCTACAAATGACTTCCCTCTCTCCTTGATGGACTCCATTTCCTCTATCTGCCCTCAGTGATGCTTTTGCCCAGGACCCCAGCCCCTAACTTTTTACTCCAAACTTCTGCCAATATACAGAACCCCTACATGGCCCAGGGCACCTTCACTTCCTCACCTTCTTTCATATCCATCTCCATACAAGAACACACCAACTTTACCTGATCCACTCAGACACTTAATAAGAAATGAGGGGTCATTCTTGATCTTATTTCTTCCTCAGTCTCTAAATCTGTCCAGTCAGGAAACAACAAAACTAAAAGGCAGCCTACAGAATGGGAGAAAATATTTGCAAACAACCTATCTGATAAAGGGTTAGTATCCAAAATCTATGAAGAACTTATAAAACTCAACATCCAAGAAACAAATCACCCAATTAAGAAATGGGCATGGGGTGCCTGGGTGGCTCAGTCGGTTAAGCGTCCAACTTCGGCTCAGGTCATGATCTCGCAGTTTGTGAGTTTGAGCCCTGCCTCAGGCTCTGTGCTGATAGCTGGGAGCCTGGAACCTGCTTGGATTCTGTGTCTCCCTCTCTCTCTCTGCCCCTCCCCCACTTGTGCACTCTCTCTCTCTCTCTCTCTCTACCAAAATAAATAAATAAATAAAATGTAAAAAAAAAAAAAAAAAAAAAAAAAAAAAAGAAAGGGGCAGAAGACATGATTAGACACTTTTCCAAAGAAGACATCCAGATGGCTGATACATGAAAAGATGCTCAACATCACTCATCATCAGGGAAATAGAAATCAAAACCATGATGAGATACCACCTCACACCTGTCAGAATGGCTAAAATCAACAAACAAGAAAACAGGTGTTGGCAAGGATGCAGAGACCAGGGAACTTTCTTGTACTGTTGGTGGGAATGCAAGCTGCTACAGCAGCTCTGGAGAACAGTATGGGGGTTCCTCAAAAAATTATAAATAGAACTACTCTGTGATCCAGCAATTGGACTATTTGGTACTTACCCAAAGGATAAAAAAAAAATACAGATTTGAAGGGGTATATGGACACCAGTGTTTATAGCAACCTTATCAACAATAGCCAAACTATGGAAAGAGAGCAAATGTCCATTGACTGATGAATGGATAAAGAAGGCACACACACACACACACACACACACACACACACACACTGGACTATTACTCAGCCATCAAAAACAATGAAATCTTGCCATTTGCAATGATATGGATGGAGCTAGAATGTATTTTGATAAGTGAAATAAGTCAGAGAAAGACCAAATACCACATGATTTCACTCATATGTGGAATTTAAGAAATAAAACAGATTAACATATGGGAAGGGAGTGGGGAAGAAGAGAGAGGGATATAAACCATAAGAGACTCTTAACAACAGAGAACAAACTGAGGACTGATGGAGGGAGGTGGGTAGGAGATGGGCTAGATGGATGATAGGTATTAAGGATGGCACTTGTGATGAGCACTGAGTGTTGTATATAAGTGATGAATCACTAAATTCTACTCCTGAAACCAATATTGCACTACATGTTAACTAAAAT
Organism: Felis catus; assembly: GCF_018350175.1. Classification (NCBI taxonomy): domain Eukaryota; kingdom Metazoa; phylum Chordata; class Mammalia; order Carnivora; family Felidae; genus Felis; species Felis catus. The sequence goes on from NC_058385.1 coordinate 83,420,618, forward strand.
TTAAATAAAAAAATAAAAATAGATGTGTCCAGTCATGTAGTCTTTCCAATTTTACCATTTAAACATTTCTGGCATCTGTTCCTTCTCTTGCATGCTTATCAAGAATTCAGTCCTATATCACCTTTATCCTAGATAATTCCTATCCCTTCCAGTCCTAAACGACTTTACCTGGCACCCCTTCATCTCCCTTAACCATTTCTGTATGATAAGTTCAGTTCCATATCACCTTCACCAAAATTGACACATTCTTTTTGCCCAGTTCCCCTACTACCAGTTAAATCCCATATCCCTTTACCTGGATCCTCCCTGTAACCTTCTCATTCTTTCCCCCACCACTAAACCTCTAACAGCTGCTTCCCTGCCTCTTCTTTTTTCTGATTAAAATAACTCCATAAAATTAGTTATCTGCCCAATGTCCCAACATGACAGAGCTTAAATACTCTCAAAACTTTCAGTGCTCCTTTGTTTACAGTTAAAGCCCAGTCCTGGTCCACAGGGTCCTGCATGGTTGGGACACTTTTTGCTTCCTCAGCCTCAGCCTCAGCCTCTGCTTGCCTGGGTGGGGCTCTGCACCTAGCATGAGGCCTGCCCCTGTGCCTATACTCACCTGCCATCATGCATGTCCTGGCTCCTTTCTCTCCTTTCCCTGTCACTGCCTGGCCAGTGCCCCTGGCCCACTAAGACTTGGTCTCTCCCTTACTCACTTGGGGATGGAAGAGAGGGGAGGTGACATTACTGCTCCAACACCCATATGTAGTACTCACTTTAGAAATTGAGAGGATTGGAGGTGTACATTCCCATGTGGGTGCTGAGGGAGGGCTGGGTTCTCACAGTTGTTTTTGAGGAGTGGAAGGGAGGTTGTTTTTAGCTATGACTTTGCCCACTTGAGTGGTGTTTACTTCATTTTGATGGTTTGTAGGAAATTTTTTGTGTTCTCATGAAGAAGCTTGGAATGGTCAAGACCAGAGAAACTGTGGTGTGGGAAATGGAGAGATGTTGGTTAAAGGACAGAGCCTTATAGTTACAAGTTGGTAAGTTCTGGGGACTTAATGTACAGCATGGTGATTATACTTTTTTTTTTTAATGTTTATTTTTTTGAGATAGAGACAGAGCATGAACGGGGGAGGGTCAGAGAGAGGGAGACGCAGAATCTGAAACAGGCTCCAGGCTCTGAGCTGTCAGCACAGAGCCCGACACGGGGCTCGAACTCACGGACCGCGAGATCATGACCTGAGCCGAAGTCGGCCGCTTAACTGACTGAGTCACCCAGGCGCCCCTACATGGTGATTATATTTAATGATATTGCGATTATATTTAATGATATTGCGTATTATACTTGAAATTTGCTGAGAATAGATCTTAAGTGTTCTCATCACATAAAGAAAAGTGTTGAAAAACTATGTGAGGTAATGGATGTGTTAATTAACTTGATTGTGGTAATCATTTCACAATGTATATTAACTCATCACATTGTATACTTTAAATATATACTATTTTTCTTAATTTACCCCAATAAATGTGAAAAAAAAGACCAGAGAAACTGCCCTGAAAATGCAGCAAGAGGCTTTTGGATGCAGTGCACCTCTCACTACTGGGAATTGGATACCATCATGGATGTTTCAGTGTGGCAAGGAATCACTATCCCTAGAAAAAGGGATTCTCAACACAACTGGGAGCCTCTTAAGGCCTCTTTAGTTCCAGGTTTCTGGAAAAATGGGATTGTGAATAATACAGAGAACCCTCCTGATCTCGATCCTCTCATTCTGCAGTTAGAATGGTGACCTTGAAGTCCAGACAGTTGAAAAGAGGAAGCAAATTGGGGAGGAGCAAATGAAATGGCCCGGGAATCTGGAAGTGTGAGAATGGGAACTCCATGAGGCTCTCTGCTGTTTCATGGGTCTTGGGGATACTATAGCCTGGTTCTCTAGTTTGATTCACAATGGTTGCCCATACTGAGGACCAGCCTAAGGCCTGCTGCGTTGGTGAGGAAGGCAGGGCAGGTGGGCCCTGAACAACTTGCACTCACTCCTGCTGCTGTCTCCTCTTCCAACTGCTGGGACCCAGGTGAGTCATCAGTCCTTGGAGCCTGGTGCTGCAGCCTGAAATAGCGAAAAGCCTGTGACCCCCAACCCTGAAACCTGATCCCTAATCTCTTCCCAAGGGCATGGTATGGGTGTAAGAGGTAAGGAATGAGTGACAATGGTTAGCCAGTGTTTGAAACGTGCAATGACCACTGTTCTACCTGAAATACTTAGGATACAACAGCAAATAAAGACCAGTCCTCACCCTCAAGCAGGCCCCATAGTTTTGAGGGGAAAACAATTGTTCCCATCCAGGGCACAATTCCCAATCCAAGTCTTGCGGGCTAGGGGACCCAGGCCCTGCAGCTACTTGCCAAATTCTTCTGAGATGAGAGCTTGTAGATATTTTTTTTTGGCCACAGGATCGAGAGGACACTTTACTTCTGTTCCATAATGAGCTACTTTACTCCCTGTTTTTCTTCAGAGCATTCACCACCACCACATAATTTCTTTGCTTATCATCTTTCTCTCCTTGCTAGAATGTATGCTCCATGAGGGCAGGGATTTTATCTATTGCTGTATCCCCAGCATCTAGAACCATACCCAGAATAAGTACTTACCATATACATTTGTTGATTAAATGAATCCATGATCAACCACACTAGTTCTCTTTTAAGAAAGGAAGAGAGTGGTAGTATTTGGGAAAACACCACATTCCATTATAGGAGTTATTACACATAAATCTCTCTCCAATAGGAGTTATATTATGCCCTCTTTTACAATGAAAAACAGCCCATTGATGTGGAGCCAAGACTCAAGCTAACCCTCTCCAAAGGCAGGGTGCTCTTTCTACTGTTCTTGCTGCCCTGACCAGAGTGGCAGGAAAGAGAGCTGGCTCTGCTGTGTGCCCACTGTGTTCTGAGTAGCACATTGGTCACTCCGCATATTTGGTTCTACCTAATCCTAACCCCCAAATAGCCCCACATGGGTTTTTATTTCTTTTCCCATTTTGCAGATAAGCAAACACTCAGAAAGGTTAGTTTGCCCAGAGTAATCCAGCCTACAAGTGGGGAGCTGGGCTCACCTCCAGGCCTGTTTAATCCAAAGATTCCTATCGTAACACCCTGAGAACTCATGTGGGGATTCTGCCAAGTGCAATATGTCTCCTCTACCTATGCATTCAGGATCTGGATAAATACCATAGGGTGAGTTCTGGGCCCCAGTGATCTTACTGTGAAATAAATGATCCTGAGTTAAAAATCCATTTGCCACTTGACTCCATGAACTCCTACTCTGGTGAACAACAGCAATATCTTGAACCAACATCAGTTCAGAGCCAGAGTCCAGTATGCCCTCCCCTTGCCTGATCAGCCTCAGACTACCAGGAACAAGCCTATACTCCAACAAAGTTAGGGTCATGGAGCTATTACCACAAGGGTGACAAACGAGATCTGTGGGGTGTCTCACCAAAGGAAAATGGAGTTGTTACAGGACTTCAGGGAAAGGTGTTTAGGTGAAATCTGTCTGAAGCAGTGCTTGGATGGGCAGGAAGCAAAACTAGGCTGTGGGTAGTGGGTCAACATTGGTTCTGGACTGTGGAGTGTACCCAGTCTCCTATTTCCCTGGAAACCACAAAATATAGATGTGGAATATGGGGTCCTAAACTCCTTATCTGGTTCCAGTTGTAAATCAAGGCTGCTTCTCTGTGTCAGTGACTTAGATCTGTCAGGAAAGAGTGGGTGTTTCATTCCTGATAATTTATCACACATCCCTGTTTTCCGTGACATTAGAGAACAAAGTTCTTCAGTAAGAAAACAGAGGTAAAATGTCATGACATTTTAAAGGTACATATCGTTTTTGGGAAAGTATTGTCTCCTATTAACTTTGAAGCTGGCTTTATCCTCGTCTGCAATTCCAGCAGTTTAATAGATTGTTTTCTTCCTCAGTCCAAGCTAATTCTTACTTTCTCATCTCTCATAAGGGTGGGTATTTCCTGTCTTTCAACATGGTTACTCCATAATTGGCCACATTCCCTTTTGGGAAGGAAATAAGGTATAGTATAAAATTGGGGGAGAGCATTAGGGTCTTTCCTCAAGGGAATCTGGCCTTTTCTTCTTTCAAGAGGTTCAGGTGTCTCTTCACCAAATATATGTTTTTTTCACTTACACTGATAGAAACTTTAGTGGGTTGTCTATTTCTGTCTCAGAGACACCATCACCATTATCCAGGGCCAAAACATCTATGTTCTAACTGTTCTGATTACTGCTCTGGCCCTGGGCCTGTTAAGGTGACACACTTCCACTGAAAAGGTTATGAGCTCCTGTCTGGTATTCAACAATCCCCACTGAGTTATGGAACCCATTTTCATGACAGCCCTCCTACTGTCATTCCTAGCCTATAGAAATGAGCCACTGTATCACCTTCCCAGGACGTTGGTGCTCCCCCACCAATGCATTTCTCAAGCCTGGGTGATGCTCCTTGAAGGAAGTAGGCTCCAGCCACTACAGAATGAGTATCTCTTCCAGAAAGCTTCTTTTCATCAACTGGAGAAAGTGAAATGTCCTTCTCTTCTCAATTGTAATTAATTTACTTGGTTTAGAAGCTAGGGTCCCAAGGGATGACTGCTCTGTGGTAAGCAACAAGTGTAGCACAGAGCGGGTCTGCACCATCAGAAAACAGTCTGCCTCCCAGCCAATATTGATGTCATCACCACGCTAAGTAAAAAATTAGGTAAGAGAGAAATTTATGACTGGAATGGAGCATATGAACGACTATGTAAATAAGATCTAATACAATTTGGGTGAAATACTTAACTGAAAACTAAAACAATTAAAAATTCATCACAGGAATTAGAAGGGATGTCTTAGCCATAGTTACTTAAACACGGGATTAAAATAAAGGCTGGAATTCTTAATTAAGTAAACATCTGCACTGTATATAAAGATGGATTTAAAAAGAAAAAAAAATTTCTTCTGGATTTGGCATTCTAAGATCGCATGCAATCTTGAGGAAGACACTGTCATGGCTTCTTAGTCTTTCTGTCTCTTGAAAGGATGGGAGACCCTTGGAGCAAAAACAGTTAATTTGTCTTCCTTCCTAAAGGGCCCTTCTCTAGAAGCAAAAGTTGTAACTGAATAAAAAGCTCCAAGGCCCAATCTCAGACTGAGAAACCAGGAGAGCCAGAAGGAGCTTCTGACACAACTTCCAGAGACTAAAGTTTCCAGCCACCTCAGGAAAAGACAGACATTCTCTTTCGTATGTGGAACATGCCTGTTGGGCAATGGTTAGTGAAGTCATAAGCCAGAGGCTCCTACCTTTGAACTGTTTCTCATTTTCCGTCATTGATCAAACACCTAAAGACCCATCTACCAAACCACATTTAAGTAAGATGTACCATTTGGAATCAGCAGATGGGCCAGCCTTGGGGCTGCAAGCTTCCTACCAGCACTGCCTTCATTCTTGGGGTGCTGGGGTGCAGCAGGTGCTAGCCTGCAGGACTCAGGAGGTATCAAGAGCCTGGGTGGTGGAGTTACACAGAGAGCACTACCACTGAGTGGACTGTGCCTCAGGTCTCACTGTGAAACGGGGTAAATAAAAGTACCTACGTCACTGAATTGATGTGAGGGCTAAATGAGAAAACCCATGCAAAGCATTAATCACAATGCCTGGCACATGCTAAGGTAAAAAAGTAAAGGTTTATTGACTGAATCACAATTTTCATTCAGCATACAACCATTATTATCACAGTAAATTCACTCCCATTTTCATTTTTTAAGTCAAAGCTATTTGCGGTGAAGTATGCTTAGGAGGATTATCATCAAGAGGCAGATTTTTCTAATCAGCTTTTCAACATTCTAAGAGAAGTAAAGACCACTGCCACTACCATATGGATAACAGCCTGGAAAATAAAATCTGAAGTACAGGTCAAGTCAATGTAAGAAAAAAGAATGGAGTCAAATTCTAAGAAAGCTCCTTTAATAAATGGGAAAACTGGAATAATTTTATTAGTGAAAATGACACTATAAAGGAATAAAATGGCCAATTGCTCTCACTTATTCTTTCTTACCCTGATTCTTATATACAAAGCACCATTCCATTATAGCTTATCCCAAATATTAACTGGTCAATCTCCTCTCAAGTGTTTGTTCATATGGCATTCAAATTGTTCATCAGACTCTAAGCTACTTTCAGTTGTCAGATTTCAGCTTCTACAACTGTTTCTCACAGACTGCTGTTGCTGAATTTCTATTTATTTATAGCCTGTTTCAGACCATTTTGATGTTAATCTTTCCTCCACAAAGAAAGTAGGAAAAAGTGCTAAAGAAGTTTCTGGAGAACAGGGTTCTGAGGATACTGAAGTGAACCACTCATAAGGGAACCTGGGCCAGAAGCACCACAGGCAAGGGTGGCAACTCTGGAAACTGGCTTTAGGAAAACAGAGCTCCTAGGATATTTGTCATCTCAAATATCAAGAACCAAAGGACACTGAGACCTTGCTGACCAACATCACTCTGGAGGACAAAAGGCAGCTTTAAAACATGCACACAAGAGTTCCCAGGCTGACAAACAACCTGCACAATTATCTACTTACCTACCTCACCTGGAATCCTGTCCTCTGGCAGCAGAAGGACCTGCCACTCCTCACCAGAGTCTACTCAGTGCCAGGCTGCCCAGAACACAGTTATGACCACTCACCTTCTCCCCCTGAGAAACTGATACAGAATACACCAACCTTGGTTTTGAGAACAAAACCTGTTAAGTCATATCCCATATACCACTGTGTGTCTACTTTATGGCTGCTTTCCTCCCAATTCACAGGATTTTGTCTTTCCCAATTACCTTGTAGAAAAACCCATTTTACTTGTGTCATTTGACTTCTTAGCAGGATCTTACAAGTTTCAATCTACACATAAGCCTCATGTCGTTCCTTAACAAACTTTGCTCAAGCTCATAAGGTTTCTCTCCTGTCTGAATTACCTGATGCTGAAAAGGGATAACATTTTTGAAGTTAAAGGGATATTCCTCACAACAGAACGAAAACATTTTGAAGAGGCCCTAACAAAGAAATCCCAACCTGGCTCTATCATGATTGAAAGTGCAAGGATTCCAGTGAACTTTTCTTGAACCTGAAATAGATGAGTACAAGGAAAGAAAAGCAAGTGACCTCATAAAATACCTCACTGCACCTTAAGATCTGGTGCTATGAAAACATGATTTTAAATAAGTATATTTAAGCCGTGCTTGTTTAAAGTACTGAAGCACAGCGCCACCCTCTGAATCTGAGGGAAGGCATGTGACCTTGGAATTTTTAGCACATAATTTTGCAGCCTACCTTTAGTTAACAGCACACTGGGAGATCTTAAATCACTGGAGAGATGAATCTCCAAAATGAAAGCTGTAAAAGTGACAGCTTTCCCATCAGTATATTGCTTCTGATGTAAAACAGGGAAGACTATCGAATAAAGTGGAGTTATTCTCCATTGTGAACTTTACGATGCTGAATGAAAGCTGCCTGTGCACTAAAGAGGGCCCCACAATTAATACACTTATAGGCTTGCTCTCCAGTGTGAATTTTCTCATGACCAGTAAGAGTTATTCTCTGACTAAAAGTTTTCCCACATTCATTACACGTATAAGGTCGTTTTCCACTGTGAACTCTCTGATGACGAATGAGGTGAGAGCTTTGTCGGAAGGATTTTCCACATTCAGTGCATTTGTAGGGTTTCTCTCCTGTGTGAATTCTCTTGTGTTGGATAAGGGACAAGCGTGCACTGAAGGCTTTCTCACATTCATTGCACATATAGGGCTTCTCTCCAGTGTGAATCCTCTGATGCTGAATAAATTGTGAATGCTGACTGAAGGCCTTGCCACACTTCTCACATTCATAAGGCTTCTCTCCTGTATGAATTCTGTGATGCTGGATGAGAGAGGAGCGGACGTTGAAGGCCTTCCCGCAGTCACTGCACTCGTAGGGATTCTCTCCAGTGTGAATCCTTCGATGGCGGACAAGGTGTGCACTCTGGCTGAAGGCTTTTCCACAGTCTCCACACTCATAGGGCTTCTCTCCATTGTGTGTTCTCTCATGTTTAATTAGGGTGGATATCTGCCCAAAGGTTTTCCCACACTCGTTACACTCATAGGGTTTCTCTCCAGTGTGGCTCCTCTGATGCTGAATGAGGTGTGAGCCCTGGCTAAAAGCCTTCCCACATTTGTGACACTCATAGGGCTTTTCACCATTATGGACTCTCTGATGTTGAACAAGGGAAGAGAGCACACTGAAGGCTTTATCACACTCATTACATTCATAGGGCTTCTCACCATTGTGTGTCCTTTGATGATGAATGAGATTAAAACTCTGGCTGAAGGCCTTTCCACACTCATTACACTCATAGGGTTTTTCTCCAGTGTGAATTCGCTGATGCTGAATCAGATGTCCCTTTTGACTGAATGTCTTCCCACACTCATTGCATCCATAAGGTTTTTCTCCAGTGTGAATTCTCTGATGCTGGACAAGGGACAGGCGAGCGCTGAATGATTTTCCACACTCATTGCATATATAAGGCTTCTCACCAGTGTGAATTCTCTTGTGCTGAATGACTTGGGAACGTTGACTGAAGGATTTCCCACATTCATTACACCTATAGGGTTTCTCTCCAGTATGAATTCTCTGATGAACGATAAGGGTTCGGTTCAGGCTAAAGGATTTCCCGCATTCATTGCATTCATAGGGTTTTTCTCCTGTGTGAATTCTCTGATGTTGAATGAGAGATAATCGTGCACTGAAGGCTTTGCCACACTCAGTACAGTCATAAGGTTTCTCTCCAGAATGAGTTCTCTCATGCTGAAGGAGGTGTGACTGTCTACTAAAAGCCTTCCCACATTCCTTACACGTGTAAGGTTTCTCTCCGCTATGAGTTCTCTGATGATGAATCAGGTTAGAGCTATGACTGAAGGCTTTCCCACACTGATTACACTCATGAGGTTTCTGCCCAGTATGAATCTTAAGATGCTGACTATAAGATGAACACGTACTGAAAGCTTTTCCACATTCACTGCACTCATAAAGTCTTTCTCTAGTGTGAATGTTATGGTGCTGAATGAAGTAGGCATGAGCCCTGGAAGCTTTGTCGCACTCAGCATAGGTGTGGGGCTTCTCTCCACAGTGAACTCTCTGATGTTGGTTGAAGACAGAGCAGTGGCAGGAAGTTTTTCCACATCCACCACACTCAAAGGGCTTCTCTCTGGTGTGATTACTCCCATGTTGAGAAAGAGCTCTACTCCGGCTGAAAGGTTTTCCACACTCAGTACACTCAAAGGATTTCTTTGGCCTGTTAACCCTCTGACTCTCACCAGGAACTGAACTCTGCCTGGCCACTTTCACAAACACATCTGTCTGACATGATCTTTCTCCTAGATGGAAACATGGGAGATTAATGAGGTCCTGAGTTTGTTGAAAGTCATCTACATGTGGCACAGTCTGGTGGAGACTCTCCCCTCTAGACCCTCGATGAAATCCGACAGGGTTTGGGTCTGCAGTGCAGTTTACCTCCGTGGAACCGGATATCTGGCCTTCCCCCTTAGGGGTTTTCACACGTGTCAATGTCACCGGTCTGGAATTGTTCTTCTGGTAGAAGGATTTCTTAAGTCTTTCCACTGTAGATTGTCCCCAGTAATTCTTTATCTTTCCCTCAGTTTTACACATTTCTTCAAAATCAGATTCCTTGGATATATTTCTTGCATGTTCTTCTGGTTTTGCTCTCTGGGACTCCACTGCTTTGGAAATTTCCTGTTTTGGAGTTAATTCCTTTTTTTCCATTAGAGACTCAAAACCTGAAAGAATGAAGAAGAAAAATGAGTTATGTGTATTCTACTATGGGAAAAAGAATTAGAGCATAAATAGGAACATTTATATGAAACAAGTATCTCCTAGGAGGATACTGGATTTTCAGAATGGAAAAGCGAAAAATAAATGACCTCACTGGGATGAGGCAAGAGGGGAGAGAAGCATTCTATCAAAGCAACAAAAGCTGGTGTGGGGAGGAAGTAAGGAGAAGCCCAAGGTCAAAGTGTTACATCTGCAGATGGGCCAACTAGGCACAGATGGAGCAGAAACAGTGAGGCATGACTTGAGGGCGCTCAGAAAGGTGATGAGGGTAACAGGAGTGGAGGCTCGGAAGGTCACCACCTCTGCTGATCATGTCATTGCTGCATACTTTGCAAACAAGGTATCTTCTTATAGCTGCTTATAGCTTTCTATAATAGATATTCAAATATTTGTTTAAAAATAAATGAATGATAAATGGCTTGTAATGAATAAAGGGTATACAGAGTATATATAGATAATGGAAAAATGATTTGATTGGCTTTATAGAAGCAAATTAGGGTAAATAGAGAAAAATAGATACAAAGAAAAGATACAAAAACAGATACTCATCCAAACAGCAGGCACAGTACAAGGCAGAAAAGCTAAATGTGTGCAACAGTCCATACCACACATTCCCAATGTACAAAAGTACCTGAGTATTGGTAAAAATTGTGATACAACCGAATTCTGAAATTCAATGAAAGGAAATTTACTAAAGACAAAACAAAAATTTCACACTAAACCACTGAATCATGTGGACACAATGACTGTTGGAAGGATAACCCAGGTCAGAACACTGAAGAGGGGAGCCCTGTTGTGGGATGCCATGAAAGCATAATTGAACCTCTTTTGTAAACTAGTTCTTATAGAGCTGTAACAGGCTGTTACTTGCAGACTGTTTGGCCAGACAAGGAAACAGAGCTGAAAACGTTGATTAGATGGTGTCTAGCATTGGGCTAAGTCCTTTTAACAGACTTCAGTGAACTACTCACAGTACTTCAAAGGGATTTACTTAAGTATGGAAGCTAAAAACAAACAAAAATTTATTCTAGAAACTTATGAGCAGTCTGAAGGGGCAGACTCTGGATGTAAACACCCAGAATTCCTGTGGCTTCTATCAGGAGTATCTGAAGTGTCAAGAGTCCTCAACATCTTAGAGGTGGAGTCTAAAAAGATCCCAGTCGAGAGGTATTATTTCCCTGGGTAGGAAACAATGAAGAATGTGAACAAAATGAGAAACCACAGAAGAGGGGTGCCTGGGTGGCTCAGTTGGTTAAGAGTTTGACTCTTGATTTTGGCTCAGGTCATGATCTCACGGTTTGTGGGATTGAGCCCCACTTTGGGCTCTGTGCTCACAGTGTGGAGCCTGCTTGGGATTTTCTCTCTCTCTGTCCCTCCCTGACTTGTGTGCACTCTCTCCCTTTCAAAAACCAACCAACCAACCAACCAACCAACCAACCAACCAACCACAGAATAGAATGATCTGTGGGTCAAGAAGCAACATCTCATGCTGATTCATGCTGTCATTTTCCCTCAGGAATCTAGTGATCCTTGGTTGCCTATTTGTATTTTAACATGAGACAATAAAAAGATGCTTGGGAGCTCTGTGGATGAATGGTACTTGTCAAGTGGAGGCACATTTGAGTAAGGTGGTAGTTATAAGGCCAGGGCATCCCCAAATGTCAAAATTTAGAAGTCTTTCTTCTATGGTTGGTTTTTTGAGGCAATCCCCTAATTTTTGCCTTAGATAGACGATGCCTTACTGTTGGGTATTCTTTGTACAAAGTTAGAGGAAGGATGTGTCACTATTAGCTGTTTCTGTATTTACACCTTTTAGTTGATATCTCAGGATTCAGGTCTTTAAAAAAAAAAACTAAACTAAAAACAACTCTTTATAAGTGGTAGACTGTTTTTCCATCAGGAGGTGCAAAATGTCTGGTTGCTTCTCTTTTTTGCAATGTTAGCAGCCATTAGTGATCATTATTTATATTCATTTTTATTTAAAAAATTTTTTTTAACGTTTATTTATTTTTGAGACAGAGAGAGACAGAGCATGAATGGGGGAGTGTCAGAGAGAGAGAGGGAGACACAGAATCTGAAACAGGTTCCGGGCTCTGAGCTGTCAGCACAGAGCCCGACGCGGGGCTCGAACTCCTGGACTGCGAGATCATGACCTGAGCCAAAGTCAGCTGCCTAACCGACTGAGCCACCCAGGCGCCCCTATATTCATTTTTAAATTTGGAATTTTTAAATAGTGATTTCTAATTCTGTCATTCTTTTCTTTTTCTTTTCTTTTTTTTTTTTAAATTTTTTTGGGGCGCCTGGGTGGCGCAGTCGGTTAAGCGTCCGGCTTCAGCCAGGTCACAATCTCGCGGTCCGTGAGTTCAAGCCCCGTGTCGGGCTCTGGGCTGATGGCTCTGAGCCTGGAGCCTGTTTCAGATTCTGTGTCTCCCTCTCTCTCTGCCCCTCCCCCGTTCATGCTCTGTCTCTCTCTGTCCCAAAAATAAATAAACGTTGAAAAAAAAAATTAAAAAAAAAAATTTTTTTTAATGTTTATTTATTTTTGAGACAGAGACAGAGCATGAACAGGGGAGGGTCAGAGAGAGAAGGAGGCACAGAATCGGAAACAGGCTCCAGGCTCTGAGCCGTCAGCCCAGAGCCCGACACGGGGCTTGAACTCACGGAGTGTGTGAGATTGTGACCTGAGCCGAAGTCGGCCGCTTAACCGACTGAGCCACCCAGGCGCCCCTCTTTTATTTTTTTGAAAGCTGGAAGCTCTATGAAGAGAAATTTCTACTCACCAATTGTTCACTTATCCTGAGGTATAATACATCTTATAAAGGCAGAATAAACACTTGATATTTTTATTCACCAGTTTTCAGAATATGAATCAACTCCCTAGCATTCCTCAAAGGTGACCAATGAGTAGGAAATTACTCTAACAAAGTCTAACTCTAACAGCTCTAACAAAGCCTAAGACCAACCCCTTGACAAGACATGGCGATTCAATGTCATGTTATCTTTCTGCCAAAAGGAGACTTAATCCTCTTTCAAGAGTATGACATCAAATGGAGACTCTATAATGTTTTATCTATAATATTGACTCTCAATTAAATATCAGAAAGTATGTTAAGAAAAAGAATAATGACAAGAAACCAAGAGAAAAAAATACACAATAGAAACAAACCCACAGGTGATTCAGATACTGTCATGAACCAATATCAAAAGCAAAACTGATTAGTATATATAAGAACATAAAGAGATACAGAATGTGACCAGAAATCAAACAGAAACTGAAATTAAGAGTTCAATAGAGAGTTTGTTAGCAGATAGGACATAATAGAAAAGAGGATTACTTAACTGGAAGGTACACAAGTAATAGTATTCTTAAGTTTCAGATTGAAACACAGAGGGGGAAAAAAGGACAGGAAATATAGAAAAGAGCATAAGAAACAGGTGTGATATGGTAGAACAGTGTAATATATGTATAGTTACAATCCCAGAAAAAGAGGAGAAAAGGAACAGGACAAAAGAAATACTGGCTTCCTCACATCTATCAGAATGGCTAAAATCAACAACCCAAGAAATAATAGATGCTGGCAAGGATATGGAGAAAAAGGAACGTTTGTGCACTGCTGGTGGGAATGTAAGCTGTTGCAGCTGCCCTAGAAAACAGTATGAAGGTTTCTCAGAAAGTTAAAAATAGAACTACCATATGACCTAGCAATTGCACTACTGGGAATTTTCCCAAAGAATACAAAAACACTAATTCAAAGGGATTCATGCACCCCTACATTTACAGGAGCATTATTTACAATAGCCAAGATACGAAAGCAGCCCGAGTGTCCATCCATTGATGAATGGATACACATGGTGTATATATGGGCAATGGAAAAGAATGAAATCTTGCCATTTGTAATGACATGGATAGAGCTAGAGAGTATTATTCTAGGTGAAATAAGTTAGAGAAAAAAAATACCATATGATTTCACTCATATGTGCAATTTATTTTATTTTATTTTTTATTTTTATTTTATTTTTAATTTTAACATTTATTTTTGAAGGAAAGATACACAGAGCATGAGCGGGGGAGGGGCAGAGAGAGAGGGAGACACAGAATCCGAAGCAGGCTCTAGGCTCTGAGCCATCAGCACAGAGCCCGATGCGGGGCTCAAACCCACGAACTGTGAGATCATGACCTGAGCTGAAGTCGAATGCTTAGCCAACTGAGCCACCTAGGTGCCCCTCATATGTGCAATTTAAGAAACAAATGAGCAAAGAAAAACAAAAGAGAGAGAGGCAAATTAAGAAACAGACTCTTAATTATAGAGAACAAACTGATGGTTTCCAGTGGGGAGGTGGGTATGGGGATGGGCTAAATAGGTGATGGGGATGAAGGAGTGCACTTGTTCTGATGAACAGTGGGTGATGTATGGAATTGTTGAATCATTCTATTGTACACCTGAACCTCATATCACACTGTATGCTAGCCAACTGGAATTAAAATAAAAACTTAAAAAAAAATAAATATTAGCTTACAACTTTCCACAACTGACAAAAATCTACAAATCATTGCAAAAAGCATGAAGAATCATAAGCAATATAAATGCAAAAAGACCCCACACCTGGGTATAACATAATCAAAGTGCTAAAAACTAAAGAAAGAAAATATTTAGAGCAGCAAGAAGAAAAAGACTTATCAACTTAAAAGCAAAATAAGACTGCAGGCTAACTGTTCAACTGTAGAAGTGGAAGGCAGTAGACAAAAGGGTGTTGTTAATGGGCTGAAGAAAATAAATGGCAACACAGATTTCAGCATCTAGCAAAAACAGTCTTCAAAACTGAAAGCTAGGAAATTGCATTTCCAGGATGACAGTGTAAAGAACTCACTGGATCCATGTTACAGCAAAACAAAGATGGTAAGAATTATAAAAACAGATGAACACAGGGGAAGGGATAGAAAAATATGATAATAACAGAGAAGGAGGCAAACCATAAAAGACTCTTAAATATAGAGAACAAACAGGGTTGCTGTAGGGGAGGTGGGTAGGGGGACGGATTAAATGGGTGAAGGGCATTAGGGAGGGCACTTTTTGGGATGTGCACTGGGTGTCATATGTAAGAGATGAATCACTGGGTTCTATTCCTGAAGCCAAGACCACACTGTATGTTAACCACCCTGGATTTAAATTAAAAACAAAAACAAAAAAACAAAAAACAAAAATGACAACAACAAAAAACCAAACTAACAATGATTTAGTCTCCGGAAATTATCCTAAGGGCAAACTGCAAATCAAGAAGCAGTTTTCTTATTCAAGAAAATCTACTAAAATTTGGTATGAACACTGAGAATGTAGGGCATTTGAGCCATGACCCACTCCATCTCTACCCATAGCTCAGCCTGACAGATGCTGTACTTGGGTTCGGTGGGGACAGGAAGAAGGGGCCTTTCTCCTTGGCTCCCAGTGAAAGCTTACCACATCTCACCAGGAGGTTAGGCCACGGGTAGTTACCATTCCTTCCAACTCCAAGGCAAAGAGGCAAAAGTCCTGGTGAGTGTGGCTGAGAGGGCAGGGAGTCACCCTGCTGGAGTCAGAACAAACCTCTAACAATGCTTTAAAAATACCACAGCCCAAGTTTAATTGGATCAGACTGCTGAGCTATTTATACCCTAGGGTATTATCAAAACAGTAGAGCAATCTTTGTTGCTTTCCTCACATGGGAAATTCCAAGGGATTCAGGAGCTCTGTGCCAGAAATGGGGATGAGAACCAAATATGTATTCATTATAAATCACAGTATCACAGACAGAAATATTTTATATGTGACAAAGACAGCACAGAGGAGGTGAGTGAATGCAGAGTGCTGTTGGGAGTCAGAAAATGACAGCAGGTGGCTAATGGAATGTACAGGAACAAATGAAGACAAATGGTAAATTAAGAAAGTAAATACAACAAACTCTATATTCATTCTTGTTCTCATTTTTCCCTCAATTTTCATAATAGACATAATTAATTATATAAAGTAAGAATTATGAAAATGTATTGTTTTACTCGGAACATACAGAGATGGAACTGTGTAACATCAGCACAAAGAGAGGAAGAGAAAATAAAGCCATGTAGAAGCAACAATTCTACATGCCCCTGGAATTGTTAGTATAAACCAGAAGGAGATTCTGATAAGTTAAGATGTACCTGGTAAGTTCTGGAGCAACCACGAAGAAACTAAAGGTACTAGGTATGGCCATGTAGCTGAACTCACCATTGGAACGGGAGAGGCAGTGATTCGGGCTTCTTCAAGGCCAGGATTTACCTCCTCTGCTCTTTCTCTGTCTCACAAGTCTGAGGACAGATGTGTTTATGACGCGGAGCATAGAGACGGGGCTGGAGATGAGCATTTGGACATGCTGCTCCAGAGGACGGCAGACAAAACAGATAAACTGGCTTCTGAACAAGCATGTCCAACAGGGAACACACCAAACAGGGACTCTACTACATGAGGAAAAGAAACTTTTATCTGTTCAAGCCAACGTATATGTGGTCTATGAAATACTGTCACCTAGTGCCAAGAACGAACATTTCTACATAGGAAGATTTGGGGTGATTTTATTCTCATTGCTGTACTTCTCTACAAGACTATTTTGGTAAGATGATACGTGTTCACTGTATAAAAATACTTTTTTTTTTCTTTTTAGGCAGAGAGAGAGAATTCCAAGCAGGCCCCATGCTCAGCTGCACAGCCGATGAAGGGCTTGATTCCACCACTCTGGATCATGACCTGAGCCGAAATCAAGAGTCAGCCACTCAAAAAACAGTCACCCAGTCACCCCTAAAAATAATAAATTATCTTATTTTTTAAGTTTATGTATTTATTTTGAGAGGGAGAGCGAGCAAGCAGGGAAAGGCAGAGAGAGAATTCCAAGCAGGCTCTGCATTATCAATATAAGTCTGGTGTGGGGCTCGAACTCATGAACCATGAGACAAGACCTGAGCTGAAGTTGGAAGCTTAACTGACAGAGTCACCCAGGCACCCCCAAAATAAATTACTTTTCAACACACATTTCATAGCTTCCTACTCCTCTGGGATCAGAATCACATCTAACACACATCTAACACAGCCTGCTAGGCCCTAATGCAGTCCTGTCTACTTCTCTTTTTTTATTAATGTTTATTTATTTTTTGAGAGAGAGAGAGAGAGGCAGAGTGTGAACTGGGAAGGGGCAGAGAGAGAGGGAGACACAGAATCCGAAGCAGGCTCCAGGCTCCAAGTTGTCAACACAGAGCCCAATGAGGGGCTCAAGCCCACGAACCATGAGATCGTGACCTGAGCCGAAGTTGGGACGCTTAACTGACTGAGCCACCCAGGTGCCCCTGTCTACTTCTCTTTAAACATGTGTGTCTCTGTTCTGGTCTGTCCTCCCCTGTACACTATAGGCTCTGACAGCCACAAGGATGATACCCAGCTTGTTCACCGTAAGTAAGCCAGATCATAGCTGAGTGATACATTTGAATTCATACACGTTCTGTCCCCAATTCCCAGCCTGTTCTTGACAAATTCTTCTGCCTGGGTGTCCTTGTCCTTGGACCCCCTTCCCTTTTGCTCAGGTTCTTCTCAGGCTCCTCCTCCTACCTAAGAGGCAAAACCACAGGACCACCAGGACCACCAGACAAGGCCACCAGGAGAAGAAGCATGTTAAATGCTCAGCTGCAGGACGGTGAACATCCCTGGAACTGGGCAGAATGACAAAGTCCATCCTGGTCTCAGGTGGCACAGAGGAAACCACACAGTCTTGGAGCCAAACAGCCATGATTCAAATCCCAGCTACTCCCCAGCTGTGTGTAACTGACTCATCTCTCTGATCATCAACTTCCTCATCTATGAAATAGGGAAAATAATGCTTCTGGCATGGACTCTGAGCCCTCAAGAAATTGTAATGGGAGGTTGCACCAAAGGCCCTTGGAAATCTCCTGGAAGATAAACCACTTCTTACTTCCAGGTAAGGAGATATGACAAAATAGAAGTCATCAGGGGACAATGTTTAACATATTGTGTAACCCACAGAGGGTGGTGCATGTGGAGAAACGAAGGGGGACCCAAAAATAAGTTTAACTGGTTTAATTTCATCAGGCAAAATCTGGGTAAGAGAGTTACAGAGGCATGCTACCACTCAGTTATTTTACAGCACTTCTGCCAACTCTACCCCTTTCCTGCCAGCATGGACTCATTTCCCTATATGCCACCATTCCCACTGTGTGCACCCACATATACAGGAAACTCGATAAATGGACTGTGCAAAATTGCAGGGTACAAGAACGATTTGCAAAAATCAACTATATTTTTATACATAAGTAATGAAGAATTGGAAATACCATGCACAGCAGCATAAAAATAAAAATACTTAGGAATAAATCTGACAAAAGATGTTAAATGCCTAAACGTGGAAAACTAAAATACTACTGAGAAACTGAAACATAAATAAATGGAGACGTACATCTTGTTCATGGGTCAGAAAACACAATATATGTCAATTCTCCCCAAACTGGTCTATAGATTCAAAGCAATCACAATAAAATGCTAGCTGTCTAGCAGGAGCAGAAATCAACAAGCTGATTTTAAAGATCATATGGAAATACAGAAGACCTAGAATAGCCAAAGCAACTCTGAAAATGAAGAACAAAGTTGGAGAATTAATACTACCTGATTTCAAGACTTTTTTTTTTAAGTTTACTTATTTATTTTTGAGCGCACTTGAGTTGGGGAGGAGCAGGGAGAGGGACAGGGAGAGACAAAGGGAGAGAGAGAGAATCTCAAGCAGGCTCCACACTGTCAGCATGGAGCCCAGTGCAAGGCTGGGACTCATGATCCATGAGATTATGACCTGAGCCAAAATCAAGAGTCAGACACTTAGCTGACTGAGCCACCCAGGCACCCCTGATTTCAAGACTTTTCATAAAGCCTCAGTAATCAAAACAGTATGATACTGCAGTAGAGACTGACAATAGACAAACAGAAGAGAGCAGAGGGTCCAGAAATAAACCCACACATATATGGACAACTGATTTGTGACAAAAGCACAAAGACAATACAAGTGGAGAAAAAATGTTTTTTTTTCAACAAATGGTGCTGGAACAAGTGGATTAACAAATTAAACAAATTAAACAAATTAAATCTTGGTGGAGCACTGGGGTGGCTAAGTCAGTTAAGTGTCCAACTTTGGCTCAGGTCACAATCTCATGGTTCATGATTTTGAGCCCCATGTCAGGCTCTGTGCTGACAGCTCAAAGCCTGGAGCCTGCTTCGGATTCTGTGTCTCCCTCTCTCTCTGCTCCTCTCCTGCTCACGCTCTGTCTCTGTCTCAAAAATAAACATTAAAAACATTTTTTTTTAAATAAAAATTAAAAAACAAAAAAAATTTAACAATCAGAAAGCAAAAAATCCAGTTAAAAAATAGGCAAAGACATGAACAGACACTTCACCACTGAAAATACACAGAAGGGAAACAAGTACATGGAAAGACAGCTAACATCTTTAATTACTAGAGAAATTAAAATTGAAACCACAATGAGACACCACTACACATCTGTCAGAGTGGCTAAAATGAAAAAGATTGATGACACCAAGTATTGATGAGGATGTAGAGAAAATGGAACCCTCATCCATCGCTGGTGGGAAGATCAAATGGTGCAACCAGTTTGGAAAAGAGTCTGGCAGGTTCCTAAAAAGTTAAATATATACCTACCATGTAATCCATCCATTCTATTCCTAGGTATTTACCGAAGAGTAAAGGAAATGAATGGTCATACAGGGGTCTGCATACAAATGTTCTTAGCAGCTTTATCTGTTATTAACCCCACACTGGAAACAACCCAAATGTCTGTTAACAGAATTGATAAACAAATTGTGGCATATCCATACAATAAAATACTAATCTAAAAAATAAACAAAATAAAAAATAAAAAAATTAATAAGTTATTGATACATAACATGGAAGAATATCAAAAGAACTATGTTGAGTCAAAAGATGACAGACAAAAAAAAAGAATACATGCTCTATGATTCCAATTATATAAAGCTCTAGGAAATGTAATTTATATAGACAGAAAGCAGATCAGTAATCACTTCACGATAGAGATGGGAAGAAGTGAGAAGGAGGGATTACAAAGAAACAGGAGAAAGTTTTGGGGGTAAAGGATATTCTTGCTATCTCGACTGTGGTGAATAGTTTCACACGTACATACATAATGCACAAATGTTAGCATATTGCACATCTTAAACATGCATGGCATATTAATGCTTAATATACCTTAATAAAGCTGTTTCTAAAAGGGGGAAAAATGCATGGAATGTGGAGCCAGTATGCCAGAGATCCAACCCAGCTCTGTTCCTGGCCAGCTGTGTGATCTCAGGCCAGCAACTGAATCTCTCGTGCCTCAGTTTCTTGAGCACCAACTGTGAGGACCTTGGAAGATTGCATAAGTTCATGTACTGAGCACAAATGTCCAGGCATTGTTAGCTGCTGTGGTAGCACAGAGGATTCAGCTACACTTACTGTTCACTATTTATATGCCCATACTCTTTGCTACACATGAAGAAACCCTAACTCATGTTTTTCTCCAAGGCCCTGAATCAGCCTGGGAAGTCTAAGTGAGCAATAGCAGGAATGACTCTGGGCAGGAGGGCATATCTGTGGGTGGTCTTTCCAAGCAGCCAAGGCAGAGCTGACCAGCAAGGTCTGAGAAGGAATGGGCAGCCAGGGCAGGGAGTCAGCGCCCCAGAAAGATACCTGAGCTCTTTTCTGGGATCTTTCTGATCATTTTCTAGGGTAAGGGAACCATGGACTCATTTATGGGTATAGAGAGAAACGAGAAGAAAGGCAGAAATGGAGAAGAGGGAAAGTAAAGCCTTGGCAGTGACAAGAGATGTGGCCCAGAGATCACAGAGAAGGGCCTGGAGAAGTGGCAGCACCTGCCAGCAGGGGCAGGAGAGCATGGGGGCATTCCTGGAGACTTACTTCCACTCCTGTGATTCCGGATCCAGCTCTCCTCAATTCTCAGTGAGTGTGGGGTCCATGGTTCTTCCCCCTTCTCCAGCCTGGAGATGACATCAGGTTTGGAACGTTGAAGTCCTGTCCCAGAGAAAGGAAGCAAGACTGACAATTCATCCAAGTCCAGGGCAGGATGGCCCCATGGGCAGCACGTGTGTGCTGGTCATGACCTCCCCTGTCACCTGGCCTGCAAATCAAGGAGACAGATTCAGGCCTCTGCCCCAGCTGAAGAAAAGTTACACCCAGCTCTTCTGGGGGCTGTGGATAAGGGACAGAGTTGGGGCCTGAACACATCACACTAGAAGACTCACAGAATCTTGGTGTCTACCAAGGACTGTCTACAAGGACTAAAGGGAAGCAGCACATTCTGGTGTAAGGTAGGGCTCTGAAACCAAATGGATTCAAATCCTAGATCTGTCCCTGACTGCCTGTATGAACTTAAATGAATGATACTCTTCTTCTATACTTCCTACAAGGAAATTGGGGTGTCAATGGCACTGCCTGTCCTCTCCTCTATGCAGACCAGGCCTGCCTGGGACCAGGGTCATAAATGTCTTGCGTTCGGACCCAGGGGATGAGGAGCCTCTTAGCCCCAAGCCTAGCCCCAGTCCCATTCATGAGCAAGGAACCCAGAGCCCAACTTCAGAGAGAAGCCTTACCCAGCGAGACCAGATTTCTGTAGGTTTCCAGCATCACGTCCCTGTAGAGGCCTTTCTGAGCAGGGCCCAGACAGCCCCACTCCTCCCAGGAGAGGAGCACAGCCACGTCCTCAAAGGAAACTGAGACCTGGAATGACAAGATCTTGTTGCAACCCCAGGATCAGGCCCAGGGTGGGTCTGGGGTGTGGAGGAGCCATTAGGCTCAGGATGGGCAAAATCCCTCTGAACGCATGTCCCAGACTTATCCTCACAAGAGTGGCCTCTTTGAGGCAGGCACCATTTCCACTTGTCTTTGTCTGCCGAACCCCTGCCCTCCACTGTGTCTGGTCCAGGGATTGGGAAGACACAGTGTGGGGCACATTTCAGGGACCTGAACTCAGGGACCGAGGACACTGGTGAAGACAGGCAGCCAACTACCCTCTGGGACCAGCCCCTCATAGAGAGAACCATGGAGAGACTCCAGCCAAGAAAGGGCTAAGGCCACACAGAGGTGTCTCCATGCATACCACTCACCTGGGGCCCATCAGGAAGGAGCTGCTTGACGGCTATCATTGGATCTCTGAGCTTTTCCCAAGGAGGTGGGCAAAACTGCAGGGAGAGGGAAGACTGTAATGGAGTGTGACCAGCCTGCTTTTCTCACAGCAACACTGAGACTTCTGTGCCTGGATCTCAAGAGCAGCAGACATGGCAGCAGACATGGAGAGTGGGGCTGCCAGAAAGCCCTGGGAAGGGCAGATGGACTAAGCACCCAGTAGTCCCTGAGACTATATCCCCTTGCCCACCATGAGGCCTCCCCAGCAGCCCCTGGTACAACAGCATCCTAAGGCCACCACGTGATGGCCCCAGCAGTGCACCTGGCTGGAGGAGCCAATGGGCTGCATCTCAGGCCCACTTAGGAGGTCCTGGAGAGTGGGCAAACACCTGAGGACAAGCAGACCAGGCTCTTTCTAATGCAGTGCACAACAAGTAGGGAGGCTGACAGACAAAATTTTAAGTGCCTATGACGGGTGACGATAAAGGATAGAAAGAATGAGTAGCACGAGGGCAGTACTTGGTGGTAGGAGATACTTTACAGAGGATAGTCAGGGAAGGCACCTTTGATAAAGCAACGTCAAAGGAGAGATCTCACTGTAGTGAGGGCAGGCAGTATGTGGATATTAGGGGAGATATATCCCAGGAAGGGGAAAGCGCAAGTGCAAAGGTTATGAGGTGCAAGCTCACTTGATGTGTTCAAGTAAGGGCAAGGAGGCCAGAGGGGCTGAAGGGGAGCTGGGGAGGGCACGAGAAAAGAGGGTGGAGAGCCTCCTAGACTATAGGATTTGGGCTTTAAATCTGAATGAGATGGGAAGCATCTAGAAGGTCTGGACAGTGATATGACCTTGACAGGTCTTGTGGCCTTTCCAGCTCCTGCTTTGAGAACAGACTGGGGGTGGGGGGTGGGGGCTATCAGGGCCTAAACAGGAAAACCAGTTGGAAGGCTCTGGCTATAATCCACTAGAGGTGACCAGAGTGGTGGCAGCAGCTGATAAGTGATCAGATTCTAGATGCATTTCAAAGGCATACTTAATAGGATTTGCTGATGAATTAGATCTGGGATAAAACATCAAGAATTCTGGCCCAAGCTATTGAGATGATGACATCTCCATTCACTCAAAAGGATAAGACTGTAGAAGTACACCTGAAGGGTAAAAATTAAAAATTGGTTTTGTATGTGTTGTATTTAAGATGCCTATTAGACTTACAAGTGGAGAATGAGAGCTTTTGCATATATGGGTCCATAATTCAGGAGAAAGGCCGAAACTGGCTGGGTATACACTGGGAACTGTCAGTATACATATGACATTTAGAACCCCTCCTCTGGTTTTACTACAGGCTGACAGGTGACATGAGGGTTATCACTCTCAGCAAAACCTTCCCAATCAGCCTCTGATACAAAGCTAGCTCCCACCTCCACAGCTCCCCACTCCATGCAAACGAACCCCTTAGTTCAAGTAGAAATGTGTATCGCTGGTGGGTCTGCACTCTGCCTTTGCTTCCAGACTGGCAGGAAGGCATGTAACACTGCTGCTGGAAGCATGGGCTCTGGAAGCTAAGACGGCTGAATTCCAAATTTGGATACACCACCTACTAATGCAAAGGTCCCCGGTAAGTGACGAGTTTCTACACAGACCTTAAAATGAGAACACTACCGCTATCCTAAGCGACTATTTTGAGAATTAAATGAGGAAAATGTATAAAGTACTTTGTATAGTGTTGGCAAACCATAACCAAGAAAAATATAGCTAAACCTTAATCACTTTCATTAAGGCAATGTTTATTGACCGCCCAACAAATGAATGAACGAACGCCGTGATTGTTCTAGCTCCAGAAAGTGATCTCCTGCTTGTCCCCTTCAGACCCAGGAACCGAGGTCCCTTCCCTGACAGCTTTATTAACTCTATCCTTTCACCTAGTCTGCTGCGTGAAAAGCACTTTTCGAGAAAAAGCACAATTTGTTTCATCCCCCGACCACGTCCCAACCTCGCCTCCTCGTTAAGGCCTTCTTCATCCACGCGGCGACCCGGGGAGCCTGGACGCCACGGAGCGGGTCTCCGCGGGGGCCTCCGCCGCTCCCCTGCCCGCCTCCCCACACCCCACGCCACCTCCGCGCGCTACCCACGGCCGCTCAGACACCTCCGCGCCGGTCGCCCTCGCCCAGACTCACTCAGCTCGGACAAGGGTGGACGCGCCCCTCGCAGACGCCAGGCCCTGAGCGCCAGAGCGGCCGGACAGGAAGTGCCCGCCTTGAACTTCCGCCGCGCCCTCCATCTCACCACCAATCGGGTCACCGGTTCCGGAGGCTGCTCACAGAAGACTCTGCGCTCCTGGCAAGTTCCTGGGTCCTGGTCCTGACTTGGTTGCCAGAAGCCGACTGGCCTTGTGAGAAATGTTAAAAGCTCTTTAGAGAGTTGGGAACTGTCACAGGGCGGAAA
Organism: Felis catus; assembly: GCF_018350175.1. Taxonomy (NCBI): domain Eukaryota; kingdom Metazoa; phylum Chordata; class Mammalia; order Carnivora; family Felidae; genus Felis; species Felis catus. Next base: position 83,445,177 of record NC_058385.1, read on the forward strand.
CTCATGAAGAAAGGAAAAGGATCAGAGAAGGAATAAGTGACAGTGAAACAAAATCTTTTATTTTTCTTATTCCCGATTATTCTGAAAGATTACTGTTTTTCAGAGTAATAATAGCAACGATATATTAGGTTATTATAGCACATGGATGAGTAAAATGGAAGACAGCAATGTCATAAGGGATGGGAGGGAGGAATTGGGAATACTTGGTTATAAGTACCTATGCTACCTATGAAGCAGTATAGTGTTACTTGAAAGCCGACTCAGATTAGTTCTACTAGATATATTTGCAACCATTAAAATATTTTCATTTATTTATTTTTTTTCAACGTTTTTTATTTTTTTATTTTTGGGACAGAGAGAGACAGAGCATGAACGGGGGAGGGGCAGAGAGAGAGGGAGACACAGAATCGGAAACAGGCTCCAGGCTCTGAGCTATCAGCCCAGGGGCCGACGCGGGGCTCGAACTCACGGACCGCGAGATCGTGCCCTGGCTGAAGTCGGACGCTTAACCGACTGCGCCACCCAGGCGCCCCAATTTATTTTTTTTTATTTGAGAGAGAGCGAGTCGGGGAGAGGGCAGAGGGAAAAAGAATCTTGAGCAGGGTCCATGCTCAGCGTGGAGACTGAAGTGGGGCTCCATTCCATGACCCTGGAATTATGACCTGACCTGAAATCCAGAGTTGATGGTCAACTGACAGATGCACCCAGGAGCCCTTTTTTTTTCTTCTCCCCATGCTATATGGAGACTTATTTAAAACCTGAGGACACAAAGTTTAATGTTTTTTATTTATTTTTGAAGGAGAGAGAGAGAGAGAGAGAGACAGCATGAGCGGGGGAGGGGCAGGGAGAGAGGGAGACACAGAATTCGAAGCAGGCTCCAGGCTCTGAGCCAGCAGCACAGAGCCCGATGCGGGGCTCAAACCCACAAACTGTGAGATCATGACCTGAGCCGGAGCCGGACACTCAACGGACTGAGCCACCCAGGCACCCCGTGAGGACACAAAGTTTAAAAGTAAGAAGATGGTGGAATGCCTAGGTAGCTCAATCGGTTAAGCGTTCAACTTTTGATCTCAGCCCGGGCCCTGATTTCAGGGTTGTGGGTTGGAGCCCCATACTGGGCTCCACACTGGGTGTGGAGCGTACTTAAAAAAAAAAAAAAAAAAAAGATGGAAAAGCTATCGAAGCTGTATAACTTAGAGATAAAGTAATCTTTTTATTTTTTAAAGTTTATTTATTTATTTTGAGAGAGAGAGAGAGAGAGAGAGAGAGAGAGCGCGCGCACACAGGGGAAGGGCAGAGAGACAGGGAGAAAGAGAGACTCCCAGGCAGGCTCTGCACTGTTGTATGGATCTTGATGTGGGGCTCAAATTCATGAACCAGGAGATCATGACCTGAGGTGAAACCAAGAGTCGGATGCTTAACTGACTGAGCCACTCAGATGCCCCAAGATGAAGTAATCTTTAAGACCAAGGTATTACTATAGATAACAGAATGTCATTAAATAATTCTGAAATGTTTATTTAATCAGGAAGATACAAATATTTAAAGTTCACAGAATAAGAGTTTCAAAATGCTTCAAAATTAGGGGCACCTGGGTGGCGCAGTCGGTTAAGCATCCGACTTCAGCCAGGGCACGATCTCGCGGTCCGTGAGTTCGAGCCCGGCATTGGGCTCTGGGCTGATGGCTCAGAGCCTGGAGCCTGTTTCCGATTCTGTGTCTCCCTCTCTCTCTGCCCCTCCCCCATTCATGCTCTGTCTCTCTCTGTCCCAAAAATAAATAAACGTTGAAAAAAAAAACACAAAATACTTCAAAATTAGAGAATCATAAAGAACAATACACATACCATCATAGTAGAAGGGTGTTATATGCCTTTTTCAATAACTGATAGACCAGACAGACAAAAAAAAAAAAAAAAATCTAAGGACTGAGGTTTTTTTTTTTCCCCTCCTGACACCAACTATGTGGTATCCTCTCCAATACCAGCTAGACTCCTATAACTCAACTAAATTTTGACACTTAACTACCAGAGGTAGAGCAGACCACACAGGCTAAGGGCTCAGCCCACAAGACTTCCCACACTAAAGATACCAGTCACAAATATCAAGTGCCAGGGATACTCACACTTCTGTGTGACTGAGTTATGAAGTCAGGAGTTCCCACAACCCCCACCCCCAAGCTCAACAATTTGCTAGAAGGACTTACAGAACCCAGGAAAATGCTAACTCATGATTACAATTTATTATAAAAGATACAAATCAATAGCCAGATGAGGAGGTATGGAAGGGAAGTCTGAAAGGATCTCAAATGCAGAAGCTCTGTCTCTGTGGAGTTGGGGTGTACCACTTCCCAGCACATGGATGTGGTCACTAACTTGGAAGCTCCTCAAATCCCCTCCTGTAGGGGTTTCCATTGAGGTCTCATTATGTAGGCATGAGTGTGGTCATTGATGATTGGCTCAATCTCTAGCCCCTCTCTCCTCTCTGGAGGTTGGGAGATGGTGCTGAAAGGTATAAGCCTCTAATAAAAGCTTATTATTATTTTTCTGCTGACCAGCTCCCATCTTTTTTTAAATGTTTATTTCTTTTTGAGAGAGAGAGAGAGAGCGAGAGAGAGAGAGAGAGCACGTGAGTGGGGGGAGGGACAGAGAGAGGGAGACAGAGGATCCGAAGCAGGCTCTGTCCTGACACCAGAGAGCCTGGTGTGAGACTCAAACTCAGGAACCGTGAGATCATGATCTGAGCCAAGGTCAGACACTTAACTGACTGAGCCACCCAGGTGCCCCTGACCAGCCCCCATCTTGAAGCTTTCTAGGGGCCCACAAGAATCATTTCATTAGAACAAAAGATGCTCCTATTATCTTTATCACTTAGGAAATTCCAAGGGTTTTAGGAGCTCTGTGCCATGAACCAGGAACAAAAATCAAAAAAAATTTTTTATTATATGTATGATTTGTGTCCCACTTTGAATCCTAATAGCAACTAAACAATAACATAACAAAAACAATAACAAATGTTATATGCATATAACAATAACATAACAATAACATTATAGAAGATTTAAATAAATGAGAGGTATACAAGGCTCATGTAAGATTCATGACTGTTTACTAAAGAGATTCAATCTGCAACAAAATCCTCTATAGAATTAATTTGAACAAAATCCCGAAGGAGTTTTTAGTAGAAACTGACAAGCCAATTAAAAAATTTATATGGAAAAACAAATAGTCAAGGTGCCTTTGAAGCAAAAGAAAAGGTGGGGTTTACCTTATTTAGATGAGATTCACTATAAAGATTGGTAGTGAGGGACTCCTGGGTGGCTCAGTCAGTTAAGCCTCCGACTTCGGCTCAAGTCATGATTTTGTGGTCCCTGAGTTCAAGCCCCATGTCGGGCTCTGTGCTGACAGCTCAGAGCCTGGAACCTGCTTCAGATTCTGTCTTCCTCTCTTTCGGCCCCTCTCCCACTCACGATCTGCCTGTCTGTCTCTCGAAAAGAAACATTAAAAGAAAAAAAGATTGGCAGTGAAGCATAGTGGCATTAGTGTGGGGATATACAAAAGGTCTATTGGAACACAGTGCAGAGCTCTCAAATACACCCACACATATGTGGACATGAACTACAACAGATGGACACTGCAGATCTGAATTCACAAATGAGGGTAGAAAAGTTGATTATCCCTATTTGAAAAATAAAACTGAATTCTACTTTACAAAAGACACAAAAATCACCCCAGACTAAAAATTTGAATATGAAAGGTAAAGCCATAAAACTTTTTTTTTCAACGTTTATTTATTTTTGGGACAGGGAGAGACAGCATGAATGGGGGAGGGTCAGAGAGAGAGGGAGACACAGAATCCGAAACAGGCTCCAGGCTCTGAGCTGTCAGCACAGAGCCTGATGCGGGGCTCGAACTCACGGACCGCGAGATCATGACCTGAGCCGAAGTCGGACGCTTAACCAACTGAGCCATCCAGGCGCCCCTAAATTAATTTATTTTAGAGAGAGAGGGAGAGAGAGCATGCATGTGCAGGGAGGCGCAGAAAGAGAGGGGGACAGAGGATCCAAAGCAGACTCTGTGCTGACAGCAGAGAGCCCCATATGGGGCTCAGACCCACAACTCGTGAGATCACAACCTGAGCTAAAGTAGGATGCTTAACCAACTGAGCCACCTAGGTGCCCCAATAAATTTTTGAACACAGGATACATACAAGAATATTCCTAGTGCATTGTTTATAATAGCAAAACAGTGTAAGAAGCTCAAATGTTTATTGTTGGGTTTCCTTATTCGGCGGAGTATTATCATCAGTGAACTACAGCTGTCTGTACACAGCAACATGTGTAACCCTCACAAACTTATTGAGAAAAACAAGCTCAAGAACACATATAGGGTGATTTAATGTATGCAAAGTTCAAAGCAGGCAAACAATGTTGTTTAGAGATACATATTTACGTTACATAAGAACACAGGAGTCCTGAAAGATTGGTAATGTCTGTTTCTGCAACTGGGTGGTAGGTAGATGCATTTTTATGATTTTTAACTTCAAATATGCTTATAGTTAGTCTTCATTACTCTGATTCCATATTTGCAAATTCACCTGGTTGCTAAAATCTACTTGTAACCCTCAAAACCAATACTCACACTTTCACGGTATTCATGGACATGCACAGAGTAATGAAAATCACATGTTCCCAGCTTAGGCTGAACAGGTGACACTCTGCTCTCATACTGTAAATCAATGTCCTTTTCATAGTATATTCAATGGTACACTTTTTGTATTCTTGTGCTTTTTGGTGGGGATTTTACTGTTTAAAATGGCCCTGAAGCATAGTGCTGAAGTGTTGTCTAGTGTTCCTAAGGTGTGCTGTGCCTTATGGAGAAAATACTTCATTCAGGTACTAGTTATACCATGACCATGACTTCAATGTTAATAAATCAACAACATATACTAAATATATGTGTTAATGTATATTAAATGTGACTTTAAATAGAAACATACAAGGTGATGTATCAATCGATTGATGAAAATGTTGTGACTGGAGGTTCCCAGGAACCCAACTGTATTTCCCCTAGGAGCAATGGTTCAGTATTCACAAATTCAGCGTTCTCAGATATTTTATAGGACTACCTTGGATGATAATTGACTGCATATGAATATTGATATTTGCAGGTATGAAATTTGTAATAGATTTTCTAAAGAGGCTAGAGGAGTAGACAGAGGAAATATGGTTTTGGTGGAGACCAGTGGAACTTATCTATTCAAGAGATAGGAAGTAGCTATGGTGATGGAGAGTGAAATGTTAGGAGTGGTTTCTAGAGTGGTTGTGGAGGTGTAGATAGTCAGGAAGAGGTAGCTTCCTTTTATGAATCCTCTTTCCGTGTCAAGGTGGGAGGTGGTGGAGAGATTTGGAGACTTATTGACATGGAATTCTGGGTCCTCTAGGCCTTCCTCTCTGAAGTCCTTCAAGGACCTGCCTTCTGGGTTTGGGGGTTTGAATAGGTGTTGGTAATGCCAGGGAAGGAAAATGAAGTCTCTGTGCAGGACAGAGGGGTTGCAGGGGCCTGTAAGGAGATGCTCAGAAGGCTGGGGGCTCAGTGGGACCACAGCAGAGTAAGGTCTGGAAAAAGTTGCCTCTGTATGATTTGAAGGGCATGTGCTGGCTGGAAGGTCAGGCAAACAGCTGTCCATGTCAACTAAGGAGCTTGGACTTCATGCTGGAGGAAATGGAAGATTTCCAGGCAAGAGAGTAATATAGTTTTTGTTTTAGAAAGTTCACTCCCACAAGATGCTTCAGAAGAGACAAAAAGGGAATGGAAGTATAGAGATTAGCAAGGCTTGGATAGAGGTTGTTCAGGGCAGAGATGGTCTGGGGCAGGGCGGGGGAGTGGGGAGACCATTTAGGAGATCAACTGATAGGACTGGGTGGCTGATTGCATATAGGGCTGTGGAAGAGGACAGTCTGCTGTGAGGATTGTGCTCAATCACAGATGTCTGGGCTGAGAAGGCTTTCTGGAAGAAGCAGTTCTGGGCCAAATCACACAGGCTGATTCACAGCCAAACAAGGCAGTAAAAAGTCCCTTTGGATCTGGAACCCACTCACCGCCAAAACCTCCAGTCTCCCAGGTATGAGATACATCCTGACTATGGTAGTTTAAAAATATGTCTAAAAGTTTTTGAAATTCCTCCTTTCAAGAGTGGTCATGAGAAATCCTGAGTTAGAACCACACAGCTATTCTGTTGCTGCATTCCTGATCCTCAGAAACTCTATGAGATAATGTTTACTGTTTACAATCTGCTAAATTTTGTGACAACTTGTTATGCTGCAATAAATATCTGTGATGACCAAACTCCTACCCTTTGACACCTCTCAGTCCAGGCAGGCAGCGGTTCCCATTCACTGGGTCAGGAAACGACGCTTTCTACCCTGATTTCCCTGACAGGAGTCATAAGACAACACTCACGACTCCTGTTCTCCTGAAGTTCCTAGTTCCTCTTGGTTGTGGCGGTCTGCTAACGACTGTGACCCCAGACAGGGAGGAGGCACCTGGGTCTCTAGTGCCATAAGGTGGAAGGACTGCCCTGGGCAGAAAGCGAAGAAGGGCAAGGTAGACTGTGGGGTGGGATGGGCCTCCCTCTCTGCACCGCCCCCCCCCCCCCCCGCCCGTGTTCACATCCAGACCACCAGCAAGTGCGCAGGCTTTCCCCCCTCAGTTTCTGAAACTCCTCCACATCCCCAAGCTCACCTGCCCCCAACCCGTCCGGCCTTCGTCACAAGACAGCAGAGTGATCTTTAAAATACACATCTGAGTAAGACCACATCACTCCTCGGATGAAGGACTCTCAATGGCTTCCCATTGCGTTTAGAATAGAGGTGGACTGCGGGCTATCCTACGGGGTCTATGACCAGATCTCGCACAACTCCGAGCCCGCCTAGCACCACGGCCCCAGCTCCCCGGCCTCCTTCTTGGCTACTCGACCAGTCCCGCCAGCCAGGCACAGGCTGCTCCTGGGAGGTTTTTGCTGACCGCTCGCCGTCCTGTTTCGGGCCGCTATTGACGGCGCTTCTCTGCCCGACGGTTTTTCCCTCCGCACTAAGTGAGCTTTGAGAGCATTCCCTTGCTTCAGGCGTTGTCCTTTCACCCAGAGTGGTGCCTGCAACGTAGTAAGTGCCACGAGAGCGCCGTCCAGAGGCTCCCCTTCCGACCTTTCCGAGGTTCCCTGCGGCCGAAGCGCCGCGCGCTCCCCCGCCCCCAGTGCGTCCAAGGCACCGCCCACAGCGCCGTCTGTGCCCAGCGGAACTCTGCGCCGCACACGCGTTTCTGCAGGGGGGATTTCGGCCTCGGACCTCAGGCCCCACGTAGTCTCCGGCGGCGACTGCGGCGCATGGCGGTGAGCTGCGCGGTGAGACCGCAGGGGTCCCAGGGACTTGGGCCGTTGGCGGCCCCCCATGACCCTTGTGCTGCCCCCCTTTCTCCAGGCCCTAGGACATCCTGCTCGGGAGACATCAGTGGCCGCAGGCCCAGGTACTGCCCGCGCTCCGCAGCCCGCGGCTGCCTGGGTCGTTTCCCGGCTCCCCGGGTCGTTTCCCGGCCCCCCGGGTCGTTTCCCGGCTCCCTTCCGCCGTAAGGTCCCATCCAGTTCGTCTCTGCTTAGGGCACTCCACACGCAGTGACGCCGCCGCCCGGGCGCACCCCGAACGTGGTGAAGGCGACGCAGCCTCTAAGAAGCAAAAGAAGAAGAAAACCCGGAACGGAGCCTCTGTGGCTAGTGGAGGCGGGAAGGTCTCAGAAAAGCCCTGCTCAGAGGAAGCGCCCCTAAGCGCGGAGGCTCAGGCAAGGGCGGGCCTCTGTCGGGGCGGGTGGAATTCAGCGCTGCATCCCGGGTGTGAGTGTGCTGGCGGGTGTGTGTAGTCTCGGTTTTTCTGAGTTAAGGCCGGGATGGGGTGGGATGGGATGGGATGGGGACGGAGGGTGGGAGGGAGGGGTGCCTGTGGGATGGGGCTGGAACCCACGCTGTCCTGGTGCGGTCTCACAGCCACTCTTCCCGTTTCATCACAGGCAGAGCAGCTGGCCCGGGAACTGGCGTGGTGCGTGGAGCAACTGGAGCTGGGCCTCAAGATGCAGAGACCCAGTCAGAAACAGAGTGAGGGGTCTTTCTGTAGAATTGGGGAGAGGTGAACCATGATAAAGCTGTGGCCTTCAGGTGGTGCCAGGGGATGGAATTGTTGTCTTTCCTGTAGGATGATAGGCGGTCAGAATAGAGGAGATTCCTATTTATTTATTTATTTACTTACTTACTTATTTACTTATTTACTTATTTACTTATTTACTTATTTACTTATTTACTTATTTATTTATTTATTTATTTATTTATTTTTAATCCGCAGAAGAGCAGGCTCTTGGGGCAATCCGAACCCTGCGTAGCGAAAGAACCCCTCTGCCCCGGAAGAGGCAGCTGATGCGCTCCTTGTTTGGGGACTACAGGGCTCAGATGGAAGCCGAGCGGCGAGAGGCCCTTCGGGTTCTCAGGACTGGTGAGGAGCTGGAAACTGGTTGATTTCAGGGGGTAGGGAGGAAGAACCTAGGGAGTGACTGGAAGAAAGCTAGAGTAACAGGGCTGGCAGGGGTGGAGAGAGGAGATGGACTCAGGGAGGCCTGGGAAAACATGGAGAGAGAGCTGGGTCCTCTCTGGAACACAGATGTCAGACTTGGACCTGGGACGCAGAGCAGCAGAGTTAGTGAATGTCTCAGTGATTCTAAGTGGAGTGTGATGATAATACCTACCCTAAGACTTTGAGAAGTGAATCAGTTGATTTGTCTTAAGGCACAGGTAATGTTAGCTGCTTTTACTCTGTTCTGATACTCTGTCCTCTGCCCCACAGCAGCCCGCACAGCCCAGGTGCGGCCTGTAGCTGAGGCCACCAGAAGGAAGAGCGGAAGGGTCTGCAGGACTCGCCAAGCAGGGGTAGCCAAGGCCACCCTGGACACTCCTGATGAAGAGTTCAGGTTCAATTTCTTTTAGCCTGTCCTCCATCCTGGAACAGTTCCCCTCCCTGGGGAGCATGGGGGTTTCTGTAGAGTGTAGAGCTTTTCTGGGAATGCGCTGTTGGACAGATGTGGTTTTGTCCATGGTCCGTGGATCTGGTGCCATGGCTGCTGGACAGATGTGAGGCCAGCATATTGGGCAAATTTCAGATAAGCACGAGACCCATTTGTAGGTTTTCAAATGAAATGTGCTTCCTGCCAGAAGAAGGAGCTCCATTCAGAAAAGCTTCTACAATAAACTGAAGTGAGTGTTCAGCATGTCGTTGAAAGAATGTTTTACTTAATCTTTAGCCTGACATTAAGCAGCTGTTTGTAATAAGGACAATGGAGGAAGCTATAGAGTTGTTCAGTGGTGCTCACCTATGAAAGAACGTCCTGTCAAATGATGTAGTGCTTTATGCTGTAATATCACATTGTAGTAAGAAAACTATTTTCTGTACAAATGGATTAGTGAATTTGTGTGCTAATTATCTGTGTTAGGTGAATACAGATGAGGCAGGTGCGTGGCACTTCTGGGTCCAGGCTCACCACAGTGCGTGGTCCTTTGTATTGCTTTCATTTCTGAGCATGTGTCATCCTCAGGGAGCCAGTGTAGCTCCCAGAAGGGCAGATTTGTTCTTAGGACAAGAGAGCTTCTTGCCCTAACAATCCTGGCTGAAGACCTGGGTTGAGCTTCAGTAGATGACCTCTGCAACGTTTGGCTACCCCAAATGATAGTCCCAGTACATCTGCATCAAATTGGGTGACTTAATCCTCAGTGGCTGTGATGCTGTCTTTGCTGGTGTCTCCCAAGCTTGCATCCCAAACTGGATAGATACCAGGAGCCCAACTGCCTATTCAGCATTTCTACTTAGATGTTTTGTGGGCATTTCAAACCTGACATATCCAAAACATTTATTGGCCCCTACATCTCCCTTTGTCTTTTGCTTTTGAGTCAGTGGCCCTACTGCCCACCTAGTTGATTAGGCCAAAAACCTATGTCATCCTTTCTTGCTTTCCTTCTCCCATACATGTGTTCTGTACTTCAGCTGGTATATGAGTTCTGTCTCCAAACTAAATTTCTAACCTTTTGTGCTTTCTCTCTTTACTGCTAGACATTCTAGTCCTGGCCCCAGCTCTTCCCCTGACTGCTCTGTGAGCCTCCAGGTGTTAGTGTCCCATACATCACTCTTACATCTTATGTGTTCATTGTAGCCAGTGATCATATGTATTGGGTCCTATTTCTGTGACCTAGTGACTTTATTGTACCCAGAAAACAGTGTGAAAGCTGGTGGATGAGGCCCCACTTAGGGCTTGCACACATTTAGGCTTCTGACTTTTCTCTCTGATGTGGCTCCCTTTTCTTGTTCCCTCCTTGCTGGCTTCTTGTCTGCTCCTGCGATAACCAACTCAATCCTGCCTTAGTGGCTTCAATCCTGATAGGATGTTCACAAAAAGTCCACTTACTTGTAGCAGGTCTTAGACTCTGGGGAAATATAGTGCAAGGGGACTGGGAAACAGGAAGCATCTGAAGGCCGGAGATGGGAGGGCACTGTGTGGCCTCTGACTGGGCCATCAATCCTGCTTCCCTCTTAGGTCATTTTTCTACTCAGGGTGCTCCTCCTTCGGCTTATACCCAGCTATGTTCTTGGTAGTGTTTCATCCATGGCTTGCATGTTGGGCAACCACAGCTGAGTCACACTCTTTAGCCTGGCCTCAGTTCATCCATCTATAAGTGGGGTGGTTGTAGGTAGTTCTGGGTGAGGTCAACTGGAGCTTAACCTGCACTGCTCTCGGGTGTCAGTGTTCTGGTCTATGCAGCAGGCCCTGGTGTGTAGGGTGGGGGTCTCAATACCAGCTTCGAGGCTCTGCAGCTCATGTTTGGCTTTTCCCAGTGGCCTTTGCAGCTGCACTCACATGTCTGATACAAATACCACTGGATGATGATCATTTGTTTTACAAACTTTTATCAGCACATGCTTAGTGCCTGATGGCTTGTTCCAAAGACTATATTCTTTCCAGCAGAGGCGAACCCTCCTCCTTATTTGAATCCCATTGTCTCCTGAAAAGATGGAGGTGTATCACCTACCTACTGGGTGCCTGGACAGGATACACCCCAACCCCTGAGGTTTTGGAGGTCCCTTTAATGCACACTTGCAACTGCACATACCCCAGGTATCCTGGGACTCCCAGGAAGCCCCCAGCCTACTTTGGCCACTTGCTGTGTCCCTGTGGGACTCACTAAAAGCTGGGCCCACTGGCCTGAAACCCCCTCCAGTCCTGCCCTTCCAGTCCTGGGCTCAGTTGTCCCCTCACTTCTGGTAATGTGGACCCCCTACATGGGGAGCTTCAGAAACAGGTCACACTCAGACCTTCTCCCTGTTGTTTTCCTTGGAAAGAAATGCTAGTTTCTTACAATTCTCAATAATAAATTCCAGAGGAGTAGAAGACAAAAAGCTGTAAAGTAACCTTTAGAAATGCTAGGGGAAACGTAGAAAGACCTGTTAAAGATTGGAGTGTGGGAAAGACTTTTGTAATTGAGGAAAACAGAGAAAGTGAAAACCTAGTGATAGAAACATGGTTCAAGAAGTGGAATGTAAAATGAGATCACTGCACACCTGGTAAGGGAAGATTTGAAGAATTTTACAGTTGATTGCATATCTAGGCTCAGAGTATCTGTGTCAGTGAAGCTGGGAGAACTTCCTAGCCAGATTACAGACTCACTTGGATCAGGTAGCAGATGGAAGTGCCAGAATTAGATGTCCCATGACACTAATCAACACTCACTTTTATCCCAGGTGTGGTGAACCTGAAAGCCAAGACCACAGTGATGGTTTTGGCCAAAACCATGGAAAAACCTATAGTAAGCACACCCTAAATGTGGATTGCCACAGGATGCAGGTGGCTGTGTTGGGGACCAATGAAGAGTAAGGAGCAGAGGAAGCCCAGGGTGAAGGAGGTGAGCAGGATGTAGCTGAGGGTTTGTTGATGAACTTCACTATGGGGGTTTCTCAGTGCCTCACAAAGACCCCAAGTATCATAGCTGTGAGAACAGAGGAGAGAGTTGTGTTGGCCAGAACTTTCCTCAAAAACCAGAAAGGTCACAGCCTTTGGGGCAGGGAGGGGTGGGGGGTGGCAATCTCTTATTCTTTCCAAAGTGATTGTCTGGATACTTCACATAGTGGTCTGCATTGATGAGAAAGCAGAAATGTAATGTCTCAGTTTCGATAATTCTTACACATTTCTATCAAAACAGTCATATTGGAACGTTTGGACATATTTCTCCACGCAGCTACAGGGAAGGTCTTTATGCATAATTTTAGATTTACATTTCTCATTCCCTGGTGATTTTATGCAAAAAAACAAACAACCCCCCCCCCCCAACCCCTCTATTCCTCTTCAGTGTACAAGGGAGCTATTTATTTTGTTGTTTCTCAAAGGGAAATTATACTAGATTCTTAGATTTACAAATATCATTTCTCCTGGTTATGTCTTCAGTATGCATGGTAATGTTAATTGGTTTTTAGAAAATCCCTCCTAACTGAACATTGATGATATGTGAGAGTTACTGATTTTATTAGGTTCAATACTGGTGATGAGAGAGTGTGGGGCAAGCTGAGGGCAAAGTACAGGCTAACAGCACCCCCCCTCCGCCCAGGTAAGATATTCCTCAGACACTCCTGGCTACCCAAGAACAGAGGAAAGGGGTTTAAGTGCTTGCCATGGTGATATGGGGAACAAAGGCAAATGAAAAATTAAATGCTCTTACTGCCTATAGCCCACTGACAAGTCCTTGAAGCTTGGCTGTCTTGATGGCACTTTGCTAGGGGCAAAAGAGAATCTTAGCTTAACATTATCCCAACCTTGAAGATCCTGTAAGTCTACTTTAACATATAAAAATTCCTTTGGAAACTTCCTTTAGCCCAACTCTCCCAAGATACATACTGCAATCATACTCCAAGCTTATGGCCTTTGATATACATCTGAAGGGTCTCATGATTGAGGTTTTACTAAAAGGTAATACATGGTGTTTTCCTAGCAACAGCTAGCCCCTCAAAGTCCTGGAAACCTGCTTTCAAAATATGTTAAGACTTACTCTATCCCTAACTCCCCGCTCTGCCCCGGCCCTGAAGGTATATCATCAGTTACCCTGCCACAACCCCGGTGCAGCTTTTCCTGCACACAGGTCCTGCTCTTGTGCCTTAACAAAATCGCCTTTTTGAACCAAAGATGTTATCAAGAATTCTTTTTTGGCCATTGGCTCCAGACCACCCCACCATCACCCCAAAACTTCATCAGTATTGCAGTTCTGTGGAGAATTGTGCTAGTATTTTTGGAAGTGCATACTGAGATATTTAGGTGTGCAGTGTTGTTATGTTTGTAATTTGTAAGATTTTATAATACAAGAAAATATTTTACAATAAAAAATGTGAAGCAAATATGGCTAATTATTAATAATTCAGTCTAGATAATGTGTTTTATGGTATTCACTACATGATTCTCTTCACTATATTTCAAATTTTTCTTATTACATCAAAAAAGATGAAAAGCCAAATTGTCAATGGCAAATCCTGCTAAATTTAAAATACATTTACCTTAACTTTTAGTGGGAGAGTATTCATTAATCTCTTAATCTCCCAAGTGAATTTCTAGTATAAATTTAAACAATGTAAAGTCCTAATAAGAAACAAAACTATTTTTTCAATGTTAGTAAATTCTACCATAAGATAGCAGTTTCCCCTCATTTATGACTGACAGCAGTGTGGACAGCTTGCCCATTGTCATCTCTGAACAATGCCATTGGTAGGGATTTTGGGGTAAAACCAACTTTCTGTATAGTTTGAAGGCCAATTCTGCAGTGTGATTTGGACATCGTCCTGAAGGCTTACTACACCTCAGGCCCATTTATCTAACTCTATTGACATTTCTCTGAGCTTCCTATCACTTCTTAGAGAAAACAGACACATTTGACTGTAATTTGAAGAGTCCATGTCTGCTCTTAGGTCTCACTTAGAATATTTTTCAGTAGCTGGACAACTCCCAGGTCTCTTCAGCCTGTTGAATCTTTCCATTTCTTTTCTTTAAAAAAAAAAACAAAACTTATTTTTGGGAGAGAGGGAGAGAGACAGAGAGAGACAGAATGTGAATGGGGAAGGGGCATAAAGAAAGGGAGACACAGAATTGGAAGCAGGCTGCAGGCTCCGAGCTGTCTGCACAGAATCCAATGTGGGCTCGAGATCATGACTTGAGCCGAAGCCAGATGCTCAACCGGGTGAGCCACCCAGGCGCCCCGAATCTTTGCGTTTCTGAGACATCAGAACATCATTGAACATCATTGGTTCTCTTACCAAGGTCTTTCACAGAGTACAAGTTTTAATTTTATAAACCTCACATTATCACTTGTTTGTTTGTGGATCAGTGTTTGGTGTTGTGTATTAAAATTCATCACCAAGGGTGAGAAGGAAGATGGTGGAGCAGCATGGAGACCCTGAGCTTGAGCTTGTCTCATCCCTGAAACACAGCTAGATCTGCACCAAACCATTTTGAACACCTAGGAAATTGATCTGAGGATTAACACAACAATCTGCATAACTTGAGCCACAAAACTCAGTAGGTACATGGTGTGGAGAGGTGAACTGGAGGAGAGAAAAACCATGGAGGGTAGGGAAGCATTTTCATGGAGAGAGGGCAGAGAAAGAGAAAGGGAGACAGTGTGGCACATTGGGATCATGCAAGAAAAGCACTCCTCCTGAAAATTGCTGGAGAGAAAGAGAAAGAGTGAAAACACTATTAGGGGACTGAACAAGAAATCTGTTCCCCAAAACCATTGATGGGGAAAAGGAAAGGGTTTCAATACCATCAGGATTCTGTAAACAGTGGAGCGTAGAGTCTGAAGTTTCAGAGCTCAGTGCCTAGCAGTGCTCTGGTGAGGAAGTAGGGCGAATCCCCAGGAGTAGGCAGTGTGGTCTGAGGGGTCTGTGTGCCACACAGGGAGAAGTGGTTCCCCTGCATGGACTGCATTTGCCTTTCCACAGGCAAAGGTCCCAGCAGACTCTGGAGAGCAGCCTGTTGCTGCGCACTGAAGAAAAAATTCTCAGACATTAGGCTGAGTGGACATGCAGGGCTGCCTCTGCCAGCAAAACAGCAGCAGCATCAGACTGCACATAGCCTTTATTTAGATAGAAGTATCAAAGAATATCAAAGCAAGGAAAGAGAGTACAAAGGATCTTTAGATAGTAGCCAGACATACGTCTGGTGGCTGCCTGAAGGTATGAACAGAGTGTGTGTGGTTTTAAGGAATCTCAGGGAGTTATAGCAGGTGTTATATCTCAACTGTCCTTTGGGGGATCATGGGGTTCTGTCCTCATAATGCTATCATTTGCAACCTTGAGACCAGAATATTACTGATGTTTCAGCAATTACCTCATTCACCCTTTAGGACTTATACACTCTCTAGAAATAACTCCACAGCAGCCACATTTGCTGGTACTGGAACAAAGATGCCAGAGTGTGGGGAAACCTGGCACCAGCTGTGTGTTGTGATTTGCCATAATCTCTGAACCTCTGCCACTGTGCCATCCCACAAGTATTTTCTGGGGCAAGCTGGCACCTGACCATTCCTCAGTGAGACCTTCCCCTGAGACCTTCCCCTGAGACCCTTGGTGCAGGTCCAAGCCGCAGGGTCTCTGAAG
The DNA here is from genome assembly GCF_018350175.1 of Felis catus. NCBI lineage: Eukaryota > Metazoa > Chordata > Mammalia > Carnivora > Felidae > Felis > Felis catus. The sequence goes on from NC_058385.1 coordinate 83,460,889, forward strand.
TGTGGGGTTTTGAAACACAACCCTGTCTGAGATAAGGCTCTGGAGGGAGGTGCTCATCTGGCAGGCAGACAGCTTGGACACGGAGGGGGTAGAGGCAGGGAGTGGACAGAGGCCTGGAACAAAGGAAGGGTGCTTGACTGTGGGTGGGTGAGAGCCCAAAGCTCCTGCACCAGAGACTGAGGAGCTGGGTGAAGCCATTTCCACCTCTCCTGCGCAGCGGAAGCACACATACGCACTCATCCACCCTAGTAAGCTAAGCAGCACCACCTAATGGAGAACAGAGCCATTACACCAAGCGCCAACCAACTCACCCTCCAAGCACATCCCCCAGAAGACCAGCACCAGTCACTCCACCTGCTTAATGCACGGACTAGAGACTGCTTCATAGTTTCAGTTCTAGGGTAAACTGGATGTAACTTCATTTGGGTTTCACTCTGTTTGCTTGTTAATTGATTTGTTCGTTTTCTTTTTTCTGTTTTTGCTTAAATTGTTTTCTTTTTTCTGTCTTTCCTTTCTCTTTCCTTTTCTTGGACACAGAAAGAGAAAAATTTATTTTTTTTTACTTTATTTTTAAAATTTTATTCTATTTCATTTTATTTTATTCTATTCTATTATGTAATTTTTAATAATTTTTATATATTTTTCTTACCTTTCCCCCTTTCTCTATTCTATCAAGCTTCTTTCAACAAGGAGACCAAAACACACCTAGGATCTATCTTCTTTTATTTGATTTTTGTTTTGTTCTTAATTTTTTAATTTTAATTGTTATTGTTTTTTCTTCCTCCAAAATGACAAAATGAAGGAATTCACCCCAAAAGAAAGAACTGGAAGAAATGGCAACCGGGGACTTAATCAAAACAGATATAAGTAAGATGTCTGAACTAGAATTTAGAACCACAATAATAATTCTAACTGGGGTTGAAAAAAGCATAAAAGACACCAGAGAATCCCTTTCTGTGGAGATAAATAAAATCTGGTCAGGCTGAAATTAAAAATGCTATAACCAAGATGCAATCTCTAATGCATGCCACAATGGCAAAGATGGATGAAACAGAGCAGCAAATCAGTGATATAGAAGATAAAATTATGGAGAATAATGGAGCAGAAAAAAGAGGGAAACAAAGGCAAAAGATCACAATATAAGACTTAGAGAACTCAGTGACTTAATAAAAAGGAATAACATCTGAATTATAGGAGTCCCAGAAGATGAAGAGAGAGAAAAAGGAGAAGTTTTATGTGAACAAATTATAGTAGAAAACTTTCCTAATCTGGGGAAGGACACAGACGTGAATATCCAAGAAGCAGAGAGAACTCCCATTAGATTAATAAAAAAAACAGTCATCACCAAGGCATATCATAGTCAAATTCACAAAATACACAAAGAAAGATTATGAAAGCAACAAGGGAAAAAAAAAACAACCCTTAACCTATAAGGGAAGAGAGATCAGGTTTGCAGCAGACCTATCCACATAAATTTGGCAGGCCAGAAAGGAGTGGCAGGATGTATTCAACATGCTAAATTGGAAAAATATACAGTCAAAAATTCTTTATCCAGCAAGGCTGTCATTCAAAATAGAAGGAGAGATACAGAGTTTCCCAGACAAACAAAAAC